>NC_057717.1:64424369-64446127 GCF_004010195.1 Chiloscyllium plagiosum | reverse complement strand
GATTAGAGATTCGTTTCAGATCACCACTGAATGAAATGATACATATGTATAAGAAAACAGATAAAGGGGACTATTGATAAAGGGTATAGAACCTTGGATAAATTGTGCCAGTGCCTCTAAATTAGAGAATTGATGCACTAAGTGGGAGATCTTGGGCTGGATAATAGTCAATGGCGGGGTTGGTGCAGTTGCTGATGAAAAGAGGATTTACACAGATTTTGTAAATGGGCGAATTGGTGCAGGAAAGGAGAGCCCAAATGGGACAATAGTTCTTGAACAATTAGATGGAAGAATTGCACATAGAACAAGAGTGTGGCACCACTAAATCAGAGAATTAGACTGTGGCATCCACAAGAGGGAGAATTTGTCTCGGCCATCAGTAACATATGAAAACTGTTGGAGGGCGCCACTGAATTGGAGCATTGGTGCATGACATCAGTAAGTGAGAGTGATCTTTTTTTGCAGTTAGCCAATAACATCGAGAACTGGAACAGAGCACGTGTGAATGGGAGAACACGGATAGGGAATCACAGACTCGGGAAATGTGGCAAAGTCGCCGTAATTTGATGAACCGATGCAAGGCACAAGTAACTGACAGAAAAGATTGAGCAGGCACCATTATGTGGAAGATGTGAATCAGGGAGCAACTGAATGCGCAAATTGGAGCAAGACAATATCCAAGGGGAGCGTTGGTGCAGTTCGCCATGAAAGGGAGGATTTGTGCAGCATTACTAATTTAGAGATCTGATACCGGATATGCTAAAATTAAAGATTTCTAGCAGTGGACCACTAAATGGGAGAACTGTTGCAGAGAAATATTAAATGTAAGAACTGGTGCACAGTGGAGTTAAATTAGACAATTGGGACACACAACCAGCAAATGGGAGAATTATGATAGGACACCCCAAATGTTAGAATTGCGCGAGGCCATCTTTAAATACACAAATTGGTTTAGGGGTACGAATAAATGGGTCAATTGATGGACATCAGTAAAGGGAAGATTTGGTGGACCTCGTGAAACTTTGCAAAATTAGTGTGAGTTACCAATATATTGGGGATTTAGAGCAGAGACCGGCCAAATAGGAGAATAAGGTAAGGATATCGAGAAAAAAGGAAACATGTTACAAGCTTCGGCAGCTGGAGATGTGGTACAGTGCAGCTTTAAGTGATCAAAAAAATCAGCAGTGCACCAATACAGGAGGAAATGTACCAGGGAACAATGAAATTAAAAGAATTTACGTTGGGCATCAATAATTGGAGAATTCATGCAGGTGCCATTAATTTCTAAATAGGAGTATCGGGGCAGTTTAATACTCAGTGTGAGAAATAGTGCAGGGCAGCTGAGCCCTAAATTGAGTCACAGAGATGTTGAACAAGGAAACGACACTGAGGTCCAACTCACCCATGCCTAACTTTAATAATGCTGGCAGGGCATCACTAATTTGGAGGCTCTTTTCAAGTTTCTACTGACGGGGAAAAATGTTCCAGGGCTTATCTGAATATGCGAAATTGGAGCAGGCTCACAGATAATGGGACAATTAGAGCAGTGCAGCAGTAAATGGGAGAATTGGGGCAGGAAAATACAGGATTCTAGAATTAGATTAGGAGACCCCCTGAATGGGAGACTTTGGGCGAGGGAGCTCCGTCATTTCTCAGAGAATCACTTAACACTGACGCTCTGACAAGTCACCCCCAAAGGAATGAACCTCAGACAACACTTCTTCACTTTTGACCCTCTAAAAAGGAGGTACTCCCTCAGTAACAACCCTCTGACAGTGTTTGAATGCCTCAGTACTGTCAGTTTAATTGTGCAGCATTCCCTAATTTCTGATATCATTAAAATAGGGACTGCCTGAGTATTTAACCTCTGTTACGAATGAACTCCCTCAGTGCCTCAGTGTAATGAGGTAAGAATTGACGGATGCTACATGTTTAGAGGGTGAGGACAGAGGCAGGACTAAAGTCAGACGGTCAGTACTGAGCGAGTATTTCCTTTTCAGAGTGCCAATGACAAAATCCCGAAATACTCGCTCAGTAATTAGAATCTTCAGTAGTGCCTCTATTCTCACTGAGGCTCTGTATGACTGCATTAGTCACAGAGGGTTAATACTCAGTGCCTCTTTGTAAGTTTTCCGAAGTGAGGGAGTGCTACACCATGAGAGGGTCAGCACTGAGATATTGAAGTACTGTCAGTGAGTTAGTAATCAGGCGGAGTTAGTAATCCTTGTCAGGCCGTCAGAAATGAAGAAGTGACTTATTGCCAGAGGTTACGTCCTGTGGCGTTGACCTATCACAGAGTGAGTTCTCCGCAATTGTCTAGGAATTGACACAGTACCAGAACCCAATTCTTCCATTTACTGGTGCACTAATCCTCCCACTAAATATTACCCTGCCCCAATTCGCTCATTTACAGCGACACTAGACCGATTCTCCGATTATCAGATGTTCTGCTTCCAATTCTCAACTTCAGATAGGCTCAAGCACAATCCTTACATTTAGTAATTCTCTGAAAGGATTCTCCCTTTCAGTGATCCCCTGTCAGAGTGCCTTAATTTATGTACCAACGAATTGGACAGAGGGGTCTGTTTCCCTGTTGATCATATCTGTAACACCATTTAGGATTCTCATCCCTCCATCAATTCTCACATTTACCAATCCTGGGAAAATCTTTGACTTGCACCAAGTGTCCCATTGAGTATTATCATGCTCCAGTTCTCCCACTTCTAACTTAATGGCACCGGCTTGAATTTTCCAATTGTTGATGTCCTGAATCCAATGTTGTGGTTCCATGATATAATTATTCAACGTATTGGTTCCCGCCTCAACTTGTATATTTTTCATCTGACGTTGCTTTAAATTGAATCTCCAATTTATTGATTCTTACAACATTTCACCTTTTTATTGATTTCAATCCCCTATTCTGCCATTTCGGCTTCCTCTGCTCCAATTTCTACATTAGTGGCTTGGCCACGAATTTTCAAGTATACTGATACTCTTCATCATCTCCATTTACTAATTCTATTATGAATTCATTTTTATGCACGACCTCCGGCTGCTCTGGCTTCATTGCAGTATTCAAAGATGTACAGATTATGTAAATTGGCCATGCTAAATTACCCACAGTGTTCTGAGATATCAGGCTAGTTGCCTTTTCAGGTGAAGTCTGGACCAATCGGTGTTGGGAATGTATCTGTGTGGGTTAATCTTTCGATTGTCAGTATGAATTTGTTGGGGCAAAGTGCCTGATAACAAACTGTAAGAATTCTAACTTGCGATTTGGAAAGAAAAATCCCTGAAGTGTACTACTTGTTCTCTTACTTTTCATGCACTTGTGGAATCTCTTTGGATTATCCTTATTTCCGAAAGCTATCTTACATCCTCTGCTTGCCTTGCTGTTTCCCATTGAAGAATATCCTTACGCTCTTTATACTGTTCAACAGATTCAATTGAAACCACTTTTTTTAATATCAAATGTGTGACTTTTCTTTTCTTAAATGATAAGCCATTCATCTCTGAGATCACTTTTTAAATAGAATCCCGAAAGTGTGGAAAAAGGCCCTTCACCTGAACAGGTCCACACAAATCCTCTGAAGAGTATCTCAACCAGACCTAATCCCCTACATTTTCCCCTGATTATTGCACCTAACCTACACATCCCTGAAGACTATCGGGAAATTAACATGGCCAATTCAACTAACCTGCATATCATTGGACTCTGGGAGGAAAGCCACGCAGATGTGGGGAGAATGTACGAATTCCAGACAGAGAAACGCTCGAGGCAGGAATCGAACCCAGGTCCCTGGTGCTGTAAGGGAGAAGTGTGAACCACTAAGGAACGGTGCTCACAAATTAGAATTCCTACAGTATGTTAGCAGGCCTTATCGATCAACACATCCACAGTGACAATCTGAAGAGTAAAACACGCAGTTACAACCCCCTACACCATTTACTTTAGAATTCCCCTGACAAATGCACCTAGCCTTCATATTCCTGAACACTGTGGGCAGTTTAGTATAACCAATTTACCCAAGCTTTTGCATATCTTTGAACTCTGGGAGGAAACCGGAGCATCCGAGGAAACCCACACAGACAGTAACCTGAGGTTCGAATAGAACCCGGATACATAGCGCTGTGAAAAATCTGTGCTAACCACTGAGGCACCGTGCCTTGTTCTTACGGAAGTCTTACAATGTGTGAACAGGCCATTCAGCCCAACAATTCCTCAATAATCCGATGAAAAGCATCCCATGCAAACTCAACTCTCTGCCCTATCACTCTACCTCTGCACTTACAATCGCTAACGCACCTAAACTCGCCATTCCTAGACATTCTTGACAATGTAGCACGGTCAATCCCCCTAACCTGCGCATGTTTTGACGACGGGAGGAATCACAGGCAGACAAGGGAAGAGGGTGCACACTTCCCACGGACAGTTGTCCCCGGCTGGATTTGAGATGGAAATGTGTTGCTGGAAAAGCGCAGCAGGTCAGGCAGCATCTAGGGAACAGGAGAATCGACGTTTCGGGCATTAGCCCTGAAGAAGGGGAGAGGAGTGGTTTGCTGCGGGAGAAGGGATGAATAGATCAGATTAAGTGAGAATGGCTGGACAATGATGTGATTGTGAACCCAGTCCCATTCATTCCATTTCTTTTAGCTTTACCTGTTGTGTTCTCTATCACCATGTCATCTCTCCCTCCCCCACTGCTGCGGGGCTGTCTGATCTTTCCAGTCTGGCAGGTAGACACACTATTGTTCTGCCACTGTCACATTCCGATAGTACTATTTCCAGCATGGGCTGTCGGGTCTGGTCCATTAAGTATATTCAACGCTGGGATGACAGATGTTTAATCTGTTGAAATATGAAGGGTTCTGAAGAAAGGCAAGGAATTGCAGTTCAGTGTTATCAGATCAGATATGAGCTCACTCACTGACAGAACAGACCTGATAGGCTGAATGGTCTGAACACAAAACGGATGGTCTTAATATGAAGCTGCACAGCTGACCTGACTACAGTCTCCACGTTAAAAACGCATGGATCCCTTTGGGATACTGAAACGAGGTGAGATGTGCAAACACTACTCACAAAGACCAGTCATTGTGAGGGAATGATCCAGAGTGATCCGAGTACCAGGGTGAACAGGAAAACCGGCTTTCAGCACCCACATTGTGCCTGGCTCCACTAGGCCCACAGTTACCTCTCACAAAACACCATTGCCCTTCCCTTTTCCAAAGGTCCCCTCTGTTTGTGGTTTAAATCAGTTGTGCATTTACCAATAGCCGCTGCCATTGTTCACGTGGGTCTGTAACATACAGTGAAACGATTCTGACTGGTCCACGGCATCATTCTGTTTCGAAAGATTCAAAAGTATATTATATTGATCACTGTAAATGTGACCCATTAACAGGCCATGACAGTGAAAGAACTGCACTCTAATGCCCGGAGTACCTGGGAAGATTTCAGTTTATATCAGCATGGATACTGCCTGATTTGGCATTGCATTCTACCATCCAACTGTACATGATCCCCTTGACTCTGTCTCAGTTATATTACCCTGGCTTGGTTTATGGTACACAGGCTAACCGTTCATCTTGTAGATTCTAATGAATGAGACCTTCTCTACCAATTGGTACTGTATTGACTCTGGAGAACAGTAGTTACAACACTGGCCTTGTAAACCACAAACGTATTTGAAATACGCCATTCCTGTATGTCTTCCTCGGAATTTGAGGAAGACTATTCGGAAGGACTGGAATTAGCTGACGTGAACAATATTCCAGTTTGGCAGGAAGAGCAGCAAGGTGAGGCATTATAAATGGAAGAGTAACGGGGAACCAATGGGGTAGGAACACGGGTAGATAAGTGACCAGATGTTTTCTTTCTCTGCTGGAAACAGTCTTGGTATTGAAGTCTGAAATGGGACAATGTACGCCAAGTGGATGAAATCCTACTTTCTGTGGACGTTGGTCTCTAATCTGACATTTGCCACACTTGTGGGATTGTGTCTGTTTTATCATCTCTGCGTGAACGTGAGCTTCAATTCCTCAATAGGGTCTGAATACAATTTACTCATATCACAGTTCAATCCCATGAATTGCGCCGTTTTAGATGAAAACCTGAAAGGGAAATTATCATTGACATGAACGTTTGAAACGTCAGAGCACATCTGGCTCGAGGTCAAGTGCGGAAAATTGGGATGATCAGTTTTTTTCCGAGCTGTAAACACTCAATGAATCAATCATTTTGGATGAGAAATTTAACACCAGTGAAAAATACAAACGTTTTGCATTAAGAAACGATGCAAAGCTTCCTTCAGTATCTGAAGGGGTTTCCAGTGGTTTCGATTCGTCACTTATCGCACAGCTGCTCGAATTCAATTCCTGTTCAGAAACCTCGGGCGTTTTTGTTCATGCCATACAGTAAATATACAGAAAACCATCATCAGCAAGCTGGTGGTGGAATCTGGAACTCACTGTTAGGATTCTCAGAGGGAGAAACCCGCATAACTTTCAGAGGTATTTAGATTTGAATGTGATAGTCAGGCATGCAATACCAATATCAAACTTTGGAAAATACGATAAGGAGAGTCATGCGGTTTTGTCTGACGAGAGCCGTACAAGGAGTTTGAGATCTGTTACTCCACCCGTGCACTTTGGCCCTCTAGTTATCTCTGCTACCCTAGTTGCCAGGGTTTAGGGCTTTCAAGTTGGTGGCGTGGGTTCGATTCTCACTCGGGGATGAGGGAATTTTCTTTGCTGACAGCGATAGCAGCAACGACAGAACAATTACAACCTTAATCCTTTCAATGCCCCGGATCAAACATCAGATTCAATGTCCCAGCCTCATAAAGAAGGGCAAAGAGACTCGGCGAACTCTGCTCAGTCGGACACTTCACTCTTCATTCTACTATGATTCCGCTTCCCAAAGAGTTTCTGAAGATTATCATAGCTGATACAGAACTCTTTATTTTGTTTTCTTGCAATTTCCACGGGTAACAGAACTGACAGCTGGACCCCTCCTAAGATTCAGATGGATGCCAGCACAATAAACGTCAGCCACACTCAGACAACTCGCCAGAACAGAATACCCAATACACATCATGTGCAGGACAAATTGTTGTACGAGATTCCATGCAAGTTTGCACGAAAATATATACAGGACAAAGAGGCACACACAAGCGATCCACATCCATAACCAGTAATTAGTTGTTAGATACCACTGCCAGTTCTCTCTTCTAGGTATACTCAAGGCACTGAGTGCCCCTGATTCTTGCGCTGGGATTATATGACCATCTGCAGCAATCGTTAATTCTTTTTGTGGGGAAACCTTTGAAGCAACCGATGTAAAACCCGATTGCAGATTGAGAAATACATCCAATATGGTAGCTAAGAAAAATATTTCTGTTGTTTTTTTCCGGTGCTGTTCCTAGTATGCCATCCGCCACTTTACTCATTTTGAAATTCCCAGCAGTTCAGTGTGTTTTTCTGTGATTGGGTTGTGGGCAATACTCTCCGCTGTGGTGCATTAATCTGCGTTCAAGACAAAGCCCCACTAGTATCTGTTGCTGCTGGTTGGTTTTCTCTTAATATGTGCCATAGTAATAGACTAAATGATCAATTAATATTGCAACAAGGCTGACAGAGGCGTGTGAAATGCTGAAATTGTGGTATCAGTGTTACAATTGTTGGACAATAGCTTGACTCAGGAAATAAGGATATCGAATCTATTTGGTTAAAGATGAAGAACAGTGGTGTAATGAAGTCACTAGTGGGGAAGTTGGAAGCTCACCAACCGTAACCACAACGTGAACTGACAAGAACAAAAACAATATTGCGTGCAAGAATTAAAGAATGTTGATAATCATGTGTATTATCGCAGCACCTTCCGCCATTTCTGCCAACTACAAATCAATCCCACCACCAGAGAAACATTTCCCTCCACAATCCATCCACTTTCCATGAAGACAATTCCCTCCGGGACTACCTCATCAGGTCAACGCTCCCGAATAATCCACCCTCACCACGCAACACCTTCCCCTGCCATCGCAGGAATTGCAAAACCTGCGCCCACTCTCACCTCCGTCGAAAGCGCCAACTAGCATTCCACATTCATCAAAATGTCACCTGAAATTCAACACATGGCATTTACTGTACCTGTTGCTCCCGATGCAGTAAACCCTACATTGGGAGACAGTGTGCCTCCTTAGAGAACTCTTCAGAGAATATCTCTGGTACAACTGTAACAAACAACTTCACAACTGCACGGCCCAACAGTTGAAACCCCCTCCCACTCTGCTGAGGACATGCAGGTCCTGGGCCTCCTCCATCACCAGTCCTTTCCCACCCGACACCTGGAGGAAGAATACATAATCTTCGCCTCAGAATCCTCCACCCCATGACATCAATGTGGATTTCACCAATTTCCTCATTTCTCCACACTCCACCTTATCCCAATTCCAACATTCCAGCTCAGTTCCATCCTCATGACCTGTCCCATCTATCCATCTTCCTTCCCACCTATCTGCACCACTCTGCCCTCCAAACTATGACGTTTACCTCCACCTCCATGCACCTATTGCATTTTTAGCTACTTTCCCCAGCCCCACCACCTCTTATCTCTCCACACAAAGCTCCCAGCCACATTCCTGATGAAGGGATCTTGCCGAAACGTCGATTTTCCTGCTCCTCGGATGCTACGTGACCTGCTGTGCTTTTCCAGCACCACACTGTTGAGTCTAATCTCCAGTATCTGCAGGACTCACTTTCGCTAGTAATTATGGGTAACCTTAACCTCTCCTCTCTCACTCCTGACTCCATTGTAAATGAAGTTTAGAGAACTGCGTACAATATATCAGCTATGTCCCACAGAACAACACGAGGCATATATTGGTTTTCAATTAATTTACATGCTCCATCGTTTCCGTCTTTTCTGGGACATCATCGCTTTCATTGTGAGCAATAGGCAAAGTCATCCATTTTGCTGTGAAAATCAATCTGTCACTAACAATTGTTTGTTTCATGCACAAGAGCACCGAGACTCCACTGTTCCGCACTTTAAAACAAAATTCTCCAGACTTTAATACCAGTTAGCCTTTTGGTTCTTCCTTCCAAAGTGCATGACTTCATACGCCAGACATGAAACTGCATCTGCCAAGATTTGGCCCAGTCACTTAACCTATCTCTATTTATTTGCAGATTCCCCTGTCCTCGTTCCAACAGGCTCTCCCATAATTGTGTAACGTCAACAAAATTGGGTACATTTCACGCTGCCACTTCCTCCAAGTCATAAAAACAGAGAAAAATAATTGGAGTCAGATAACTGACCATTCCAGCACTTCACTAATAATATCTTTCCAACTTGAGAAACACCGAATAATCCAGATTCTGCGTCTTCTGTTAAATTAACAACGGACAATCCTGGTCATTTGTGACGCAACCGCGTGACCTCATACCTTGTGCAATGCATTTGTAGATTGTCCCTTATTGAATGCCGACTAAAAATTCAAATGCACTTCATCTACCAGCTCGCTTGATCATCTCTGCTTCAGTGATGACCACTGTTGCCTCACAGCACCAGGGTACAAGGTTCGATTAGAGCCTCGGATGGTTTTCTGTTTGCATATTCACCCCGTGTCTGTGTGGGTTTCGTTAGGGTGTTCCGGTTGCTTCCCACAGTCCAAAAATGTGCAGGTCAGGTGAATTGGCCATGCTAAATTGCCCATAGTGTTAGGTGTATGAGTAAGAGGGAAATGCGTCTGGGCGGGTTATTCTTCCGAGGGTCGGTGCAGACTGGTTGGGCTGAAGGGCCTGTTTCCACACTGTAGGGAATCTAATCTAAACTAACTCTGGCAAAGTTGTCAAGTTTTATTTTCCCTTTCAACAAATTAAGTTGACTCAGTTTGTCGGCAATCATCTTTTCTCACCGTCCTACTATTTGTTTCTTCAAAATGGTCTGTCACAGCTTCCAATGGATAGATAAGACATTCGAACAGTTGGAATCCATTCTGCCCATAAGGTCTGGTACACTTTTTAATGCGAACATGTCTGCTTTGGTTAATCATCAACTCCAATTTTCCGCCTTTAGTCCGTTCCCCTTGATTCCCAAAATGACTGAATGTTTGTCGAGCACAGCATTGATTATACCTAGCTTTGAGACCCCTCTGTTGTAGAGTTCCACAGATTTGTACCACTCTGAAAGACAGAATATCCTCCTCAACTGTGGCTTAAATGGGTAAACTTTCCCCCTGAGAATAGGCTTCATATATTCTGAACAAATGCCAATTTCCATTAAATATCTTCAATCACAGTCCTTTGGAATCTGACACTGATCGGTGGCTACATTTCTTCCTGAACATCAACCCATCCCAACCGCACCGTTCCCTCCCCCATGATAATAAACAGACGCTGGAAGTCTCTGGTATCATTCTTTGTTGCAAAGAGAACAACTCCAGACTCAGTGATCTCAAAAGAAAAAAAAAACAACTTATTTCTGGGCATACTGCAAGGATTGTGGAGACGTTTTGGGAAAATGTCAGTTGGCAGTTGAAAAAATATTAATGAAACAAAACAGAAAACGCATGTCTCCAACTTTTGGAATGTTTAGAATTGCTTTGGGAATCAGAGGAGAATGAAGGGCAAACTGTCCCACGTAGCAGAGACAGTCTGGACACTTACCCCTTCTTTAAAAACCTGGAACATTGACTCTGGTGTTCTCGGGAAATGAGCTGATATTGGACATTCAAAAGATTTTCGTTCCTGCAAGTCAGGAATTAAAAACTCATCTCGGCTCTGGGACACGAGAAAAGTCGGTAACAGACAAGTTACTGAAGGGCTCGACGGAGACAGATCCCTGTTATAGGACAGCTGGTTTCCGATGGCATGAATGAGTTTGCCGAGAGTGGAGGACTATTGCCATGTCACGACAGTCTATGTCCCAGGCTTTATTTTAAAAAAAATCTGATAGAAGAAAACAGTCATTTTGGAAAGGGCAGGCTGTAGTTTGATTTGGCTCACAGCATGGTTCCGGATCGTGCAACGAGTCGGCACGTCGGTTTATATTGTGCCATTGCTCAACGTGTTTGCCTGTTTACCAAATGGTTCATTGATTAGGTCCAGCCAGGAACGGTTCTCTCACTGCTCATACTTCATTGCTTTCCTTTCCTGCACAGCTACGGGCTTTTAATGTGGTCAGGATAATGTTCCCCAAACAGAATTTTATTTGGAACTACAAAGGAGATTCTGCATTGTTTTAATGGCTAACGTAAAGAACTGTGCGTGTTGGAAATCTATAAGAATACCAGAAAATTCTGGTAACATCAGCAGATTTGGCAGGACTATTGTGAGAAAACAGAGTTCTGATAAAGTTCTGAAGAATTTCTGAAACTTTGTCACTGTTTTCCTCTCCACAGATCCTGCGAGATCTGCGGAGTATTTTCCTCAATTTCCACTTATGTTTTTAGCTGAATGTGCTTGGCATCTATCGGGGTGGAACCCCCAGGCCCACCATGTGCTGACATTTCGTCAATTCGAAAGCTGTGTTGATTGAATTCAAAGAAACCCAACAATGATTCACTGCCGCTAAGCTCCACGGATACAAAAGCCTGAAAAGACAGTGAAGGTGCCTGGTTCTGTAGTTGTTTCTCAGTGGTTAAGGCGATGGAATTGAAGCCCATTGGGGTCTCCCCACATAGGTTCGCATCCTGCCAACTATGGCTGAGTCTGCGTTTGTTTGTGTCTTTGCTTTTTGGGATCCAGATCACTGTGAGAGGAACCACTTCATCCAGATCATGAATGGACCAAATCTTCAGTGTAATCACCGAACAGCTTACATGCACACTTGTATGGCCAAATTTATTTGGACCTGTTACGACATTAGCGATAGCCTCTTGCTTAATTTACAACTAGGAACTCAGATTTATCCCGTGCAGTGATCTGCAAAGAAATTGAGTTGCCAAGAATTGCTTAAACTACAATTGACAATTTTGTTTTGTAAAGTAGACCAGAGAATAATTAACAAACCACTATTGACTTTTGTTTCTCTAACCTATTTTTTAATTTCCCTTATACAATAATAGTCCGACAAAACCTCCCAATTACAACATACAAAACAATACTTCATTTCTCAAAACCAGTAAGCTGTAGGTTCATGTCTGCTTTTACCTTGTTAGGAATTTCTGCGTCACAGATTACTGATCGAAAATATACATGTAGAGAGGCATTTTTACACAACTCTGCTTCGTGCGAGCACTTGGCAGGTCTCCTCTCGACTGTTCAATTTCCTGCCAGTCATACACCCCAGAGCATCCGAATGTGTCATTGGTTTTTAAGATTGTCAATATGCTCAAGTCAAACTTGATTGGAAATTGATATTTTTTCAGGGTATAATTTAAACTGTTTGGTTGAATTCGAAATTGTGTTTGGTCTCCAGGCTATGATTTAATCGAGTTGTTTGAACCAGTGTTACGTTGTTGCCTTTTTGAGAGCACTTGGTACTGTGTCCAATTTTGCTGCTGCTTTTAACTCTCTTAAACGTCCACCCTCACCTTCATAACACCTTCCCTTCAAAGAGAAAAATGAATGTTCATAATGAAGATAAGGATTCATTTTCAGTTTTTCCATCTTTTAAACACATTGCCCTAACATATTGATAACGTTCATAGAGGTTCACATTAACTTGTTCATGTATACATACACGAGCTGAAAATGTATTGCTGGAAAAGCGCAGCAGGTCAGGCAGCATCCAACGAGCAGGAGAATCAATGATTCGGGCATGAGCCCTTCTTCAGGAATTCTGGAGAAGGGGTCATGCCCGAAACGCCGATTCTCCTGCCTCTTGGATGCTGTCTGACGTGCTGCGCTTTTCCAGCAACACGTTTTCAGCTCTGATCTCCAGCATCTGCAGTCTTCACTTTCTCCATCTATACATACATACACATACACAGACGCATTAAATATTAAATAAAGACAAATCTTATCTCAACTCAATCAGTTAAGTCTGTGATAACACGTCTGCAGTTACATTCCACCGACACACAATATGTATGATTTTTACAATAATAGTTTGTAACATAAGACGTCAATGAAATAGTCCCATATTATTTATCATTAAGATCTTCTAATAATGTACGCCAGTAGTGGTCAGTGTACACATCCGTCTCCGACACATTGTTCTTAACATACATATTAAAAAGTTTTAAGGCCATACCAAACTCAATAAGTTCCTTTTCGATTGTGGAATATTTCCTCTCATGGATGTTGATCTTCTTCGAAAGTAACCAACTGGCAGTTCAATCCCATCCTCATTTTCCTGGAAGAGTTCAGCTCCAACTCAAATGTTACTAGCATCGATGTTGACTTTATTTTTTTTTTGAGAATTTTGGTGTAGCTAAAATTCTTTGGTGTTTAATTTCTATTTCATATTTTCGAATGCTGCCTGGCATGGTACTGACCACCGAAACTTTGTGTTCTTCATCAGCAAGTCGGGTAACGATATTACTATACTGTTGAAGTATGGAACATACGTCCGGTAGAATCTGATGAGTCCAAAGATATGAAGAACCTCATTCTTCAAGTTTGGTCATGGAAATTCCTCGAAAGCCTTTTGTCTTTGTGTTCTGTAGCATCAACCTTTCATTACTGATGTTATGTCCCAAGAACGCCACCCTGCTTTCACGAATACTGTTTCAAAAATGTTTAGCACCAATTTTGCTTTTCGAAGTCGTTCAACGAGCGTGTAACATGTGATCTTTACTTGACTTGAGAGTGGTGGGTGTTTGGAACGCGTTGTCGGCAGAGGTGGTAGAGGCAGGCACGGTAGATTCATTTAAGATGCGTCTGGACGGATGCATGAGTAGATGGGGAGCAGAGGGATACAGATGCTCAGGAATTGACCAACAGGTTTAGAAAGTACATTTTAATTGGCTCAGGTTTGGAGGGCCGAAGGGTCTGTTCCTGGGCTGTAAATTTTCTTTGTTTTTATTCTTTTACTTGCTAAAGATTGTTACATCTTCCAAATAGACTGCACAATTTGCTAACCCAGCCGCAACTCATGAGTCTTTGGAATGCGGTGGGAGCGTTCTCCATTCTAAAGGGCACCACTTTAAATTGATGCCAAATATGATAAAGATGCCTGCCAGTAACCACGCAATATGTCCAAAATCGTGAGTAAATGGATTGCCCGACTTTCTTGATGCAGTCCTCCAATCTAGGAATTGGAATGAATCCAATGTTGTAATGGCGTCGAACTTCTGATAATCCACAAAGAATCGTTAAGTCACATCCGGTTTAGGAACTAAGACAATCGGCGAACTCCACACTCTCTCTGGCTTGGGTCGATAAGGCTCTTGTCGAGCATGGCGTCAACTTCCGTCTGGACATGTCTGGATTTGAGAGCGTAAAGTCGATGGGGGCGTTGTTTTTTTTTTGGAGCAGCTTTCCCGACGTCTACTTCATGTCCAACAGCATTAGTTCTCCCCATTATATTCTGATATATGCCCTGACACTGTACTAACAAACCTTTCAACTCCGTTCTGTGCTCTAGAGACAGTTAGCTTACGAATCTATTCCACTTCTCAAAGACTTTTTAAACATGTTTTTAAACATGTTTTGAGGAACCTCAAAATCCACGTCATCTCGACTTGATTTCTCAATCTGTGGGGCATGAACGATCATCTCTGTCTCCAGTTCTTTCTTTGTATGTAATACGGTTTCAACATGTTTACATGATATACCTGATATCTTTTTATTTTCTATCTGGCATACTTACGAAACACTTCATCTGACTCAACTTTTTTCTCAATTTGATAGGGACCACTACATCTGACTTTTACCAGATCTCATACGATTAGTACCAGTACTAACACGTTATCCCCTTGTGTAAGCATGTGGATCTCGCACTTTTATCTGCCACCTGGTTCATTCTACACTAAACCCTCTTGAGGTGTTGTTTAGTTTGCTCACCTACTCGATTTAATCTGTCCTTTACCTCTGATACATAATCGAATTGTCAGGTCTCTGACGCTGCTTCTGTCAATTTTCTTCAATTATTTTAATACGTCTCTTACTTCGTGACCGAATGTTAACTCAAAGGGGGTGAACTCAGTAGAGTCGTTTGTGGCATTCCTAATGGCAAAAAATAAGAATGGGATATCTTTTTTTTCCCCAATCATTCAGGTCATCCTGACAGTATGCTCTTAAACTGGTCTACAAGGGCGAATGCCACCTTTCTAAAGGTCTCTGAGATTCGGGATGATACGCACTAGATTTAATGTGTTGTATACCTAAGCTAGCCATAACCACCTTTAACAAGTTAGCAGTAAAATTTGACCATTGGTCCGATTGAATCTGTCTGGGTAGCCCATACTGTGTGAAGAAAGCTATTAATTCGTCTACTACCACTTTTGTCTTGACTCACTGTGATGGAATTGCCTCCAGACATCTAGTAGTGACATGCATTATGGTTGACAAGTAAAGATCCCCACTTTTAGTTGCCGGGTGCGGACTAGCACCATCAATCATAACACGTGGGAAAGATTCTCAAAATGCGGGATTTGGTAACAAAGGTGCTGGTTTTATTTCCGCCTGTAGCTTACCTTCCATTTCGCACGTATGACACGTGCTGTATAAGTTAACCTCATCCTTGTGCATTCCAGGAGAATAAAAATGGTTTTGAACAGTAGCCAGAGTCTTCATGTGCTACCAATAACACTTCTTCTCTGTATAGTACCTGCAACACCATATGGTGTCCTTGGGCCCATTTCTCATCTGCACTCAACTGCCGTGCTCTCCATTTCCATCCTTCCGATGGAATTCTATCCTTCCGATAATAAACCTCCGAAATTTTCTCTGCCTCCTTTTCAGAGTACGCATCTATATATACTTTCTGTTGCAAGTCTCTTTTCCTTTCAGGGCTAAAGACTTCAGTCTGACACAATGTCTGATCAGGTTTTTTCTGCAAGATCACATCAAATAGGTATCTGCTAACTGAACCCCAAATCCTTCATCTTTCTCTATGTTGGCACTCCAAACTGCTCTTCCACAGGGAAAACTCTAATTTGCTGTCCATCTATCCAACAAATTACCACAGTCATGGGTAATAGATCAGAAAGTATACCTATTCTCTCATCTCTTACTATCAGCGACTGGTTAGATACTGTCTCTTACAAAATTATGACCTGCTGCTTCCTCCCCCGTTCTTTCTGAGTAATGTTTACCCACAGAGGCAGACTTTTTAAAGAGGTCAGATGCTAACTCCCTACCCCGCCCCTGTCGCTTTGCAGTCTGCTGCACCGCCTCAGCTCTTCTTGGGGTCTCATTTAATACCTTCATTAATGCACCTGGTTGAACTTCTTTTGCCACATCTTTTCCATCAGCGCCTTTCTTTCACGACCAGCACTGTGTCTGTCCGTCTCCCCCTTTATCACTGTAGAAACAACTGAGGCCTTTCATTTTCATTCCACCCTTTTGAGCTTATTTTTTATACTGTTCTAAAATCTTACCAGTGCGCTCGCCTTTTGGTATATTAGTGTAGGATCTCGGCTTCTCTCAATTCCTATCCCTCACAGGACTGAATTCTGGCCAAAAGCTTACTTTGTGCACCTGCATGTGCTCATGTGCTAATTCTGTTACCCTTCGCAGTTTCTGAAATTGGTGTTCTTCCACATTCATTCTTAACATCTCTGGAAGTGGAACGTTCTCTCTCTTTTACTCCCTATTTCTCTCTGCGCTCTCTTTCTCCTTGTCTCTCCCTCTCTTTTTTCTCTCTATCTCTTTGTTTATCAACGCACTCCATTTTCCTCAGTATTAATTTATGTTTTTCTACCCCGATAGCACTTGTCTGTTTCTCAAACACAGCGAAGTATTTGAATAACCCCCTTTACTATTTCAACTTGACTTTTCTCCTTCGATAAACCCTAATATAAATTAGGTGCTAATACTGAAAATATGGCCTTTTTCGTTTCTTCTAAACATTCTTGGCAAATTTGAAGGTCTTCTTCAATCCCAGAATCTCTTTTGCAATTTTAAGCTATTTCTATAATTTTTAATTTAATCAACCACAAGTCACCACAATTAATCAAATTGTCTCACCTGTGTTGTATTTGAAGATCGAGGACACCAAC
Organism: Chiloscyllium plagiosum; assembly: GCF_004010195.1. NCBI lineage: Eukaryota > Metazoa > Chordata > Chondrichthyes > Orectolobiformes > Hemiscylliidae > Chiloscyllium > Chiloscyllium plagiosum. Next base: position 64,429,013 of record NC_057717.1, on the reverse strand, counting down.
CTGCAAAGGTTTTAACCTGCTGGGATGTATCATACACTAAAATCTAGTCTAATCTGTTCAAACGAGCTCAAATCACAGGCAAGCCTCCAAATTGTTACGATTCAGGGTAAAACTGCTGCTCAAATTAAACCCAGGAACACAGAAAATATTTATCCTGTGCACTAATTTGTAAAATTTCGAGTGGCCAATGACTATTTAAGATTAACAACATTATTTCTTAAAGTATCACAGAGACTAGACAACGAAAATATATTTTCAACTTCTTTCTCGAACCTATATTTTACCTTCCCTTTAATAATACTTGTCCGATAAAATTCTCAATTAAGTTTTACAAACTAACACTTCTCATCTCAAAACAAGGCAGTTGGATGTTCTTGCCTTCAGATCTTCCTTAGTCTTCTTTTCTCCTTGTTAGCTATTTCTGCATCACAGGTTACTGATCAAAACGGAACTTTATAGAGATATATTTTTCAAGCATCCTTTTACATGCTGGGACTTGGCAGTTCTGCTCTCAACTGTTCAATTTTCCCTGGGATGTCCTACACCCCAGAGCATCTGATTGTGGCATTGGCTTTTACGTTTGTCAATATGCTGAATACATATTTGATTTGAAAATGTTATTTTGTTGGGGCGATAATTAAAACTGATCGGTCGAATTCGAATTTGATTCTTGTCTCCACGCAATGAATTACTCGAGTTGTTTGGCACATTGTTACATTTTTCCTTTTTGAGTGCTCTTGTGCTGGGTCTGGTAATTCGGCTGCTATTAAATCTCTTAAAGGTACACCCATGTCTTCAAAACAGACCTCTGTGCCAAGTATTGGTAAATGAGCAGAGAACCGTGCATAGCTGATGGGCCAAAAGACATTTTCTGTGCTGGTGACCTCTGTGGCCCGCTGCATTGAACTCCGATTCTGAAATGCAAGTACAATGTCTGCAACGTATTCCCGAGGATTTAAGGGGTGGATTCGACTCTCCCCATAGCTATCTGTCAGACACTGTATGCATTGGGACATTGTTCTTGGGAACAACTGGAACGGTGCACTTTCGTGAAATTAGTCTCTTATTCGTGAAATAATTCTTTATCAGGAATAATATCTTGATTAAAGACCAACCGTGTGCAAACCCTTCTGTTCACAATACGCTTGTCTTATATTCCCTGGCCCTGCATTCCAGACAAAGATTAGCTTCCACATACAGCCTGAATTTGTATCAAACAGGTCATGGCCTTTGGAGCTGGGCAGTCAGAGGGAGCTGAAGGTGAGATGGAGACAGAACCAGAAATAAATGCGACCTTAAAGTTTTCAAAGTTTGTCATGTACCAGCTGGTTTTAGTGAGGAATGTTTGCTGGCCGCTGTCCTGTCAGATTCTCCGGAACAACAGGGATTAGGGTGGTGGGTTTTGGGAAATTGCAAGTTACACACGCGCAGCGTGTGGAGTATTTTCTCTCACGGTCCATTGAAACGGTTCACATTGTTTGGAGAAGTGGCTGGAGTTCCACCTAAAGCTGCCTTTTTGACGGAGAAACTTGCGGAACTGAAGCACATGGAACGGGGAGAAACTTGACACCTCTGCCCATGCCGAGGATGTGTTTGTGTGTCTTCCTTTGTGAGTAAAAATGAGGCTGGAATCCTCAGCAGTGTTTCAAAACAGAGACACCATGTCAAACTTCGTTCCATTGCTGTGTCATATAAGATCGAAGGGATAATCTCTTTGACATTTGCCCTGGAGACAACGGAACACGCAGGATTATGGGCCGAATGCAAACTGGGACGAGAATAGACGGATGTCTAGGAGCCACACAGTACAAGGGCCGAATGTACTTTTTCCATGTTGTGAAAACTGAAGGACAGGGAGAAACTGATCCGCAGCGAAAATTATCTGAAATGAAAAGGCAAAAGCAGTGTCTTTTAGGAAAGGGACGACAGCGTTTATTCTTATTTCTGGAATTTCCAGTCGTTCATGTTCAGTGCTATCGCTGCATCATCTCCGGTTTGATTCCCAGTCATTGATTAGGAGTGTTCCTGTACTCGCTTGTGGTGCTGACAAGATTCCTAAATCAGGAAGTAATGCTTGGCACTCGGAAGTTCTTACTTTTTGGTGCCAAATATAATTCAGGTCAACATAAGAAAAAGAGCTATGGTTGATGGAAATCTGGTACAAAAATAGGGAATCGCAAAGAAACTCAGCAGGACTGGCAACATCTGCGAAGGAAAACAGAGTTAGTTACTCTCATGCCAGGAAATTGTCAGTATCATGTGTGCAATCAGCATATTTATTAAAACTTCTCATTAGATGACAGCCGTCACGTTTACAAATTTAAAAAGGTCTTCCTTGGCTGTAATGCTACTTCATTAACCATGAGCTGATGAAAGGTTGTGCTGAAACAGTTACCTTTTCCTTTTCCTTTCTTTTAGTTCGCAGCCATGTCGAATGGAGAATTGACCCTTGCAGCATTTAACTCGTTATGTGTCTCTAATTGTCTCTCTTTGTCTGTGCGTATCCACCCCACCCTCTTTCACAGTCTCTGACTGTGCATATCCCTCATTTCCCATTTCTGCTCTTGGATAATTCTGACATTCGGAGATAGTGTGAGAGTGTAACTGATGAGGGTATTTCTCTCGCCCCTGTCTGGAGTGTGTAGAACTAGGTTCATATTCTCCGGGAAATATATCTGCCATGTTGTCCTGAGGTAAGGAAACATTTCTTCCACAAATTATTACGAGTTTTTAGAAGTCTAAATGCAATTCATAAATCTTTGTGGTCGGCGTGAAATGAATGAACTGTGACAGCACGGAATAAGTTAGATCAGCTCGTGATGTCTGTGCAATGACAATAACTTGCCCAGGTAAGTCTGCAATGCCCCATGCCCATCTCGTTCTTCCCATGAAAGTGGGAATGAAGGAGGGGGAATAAAAGTGGAAGTGAAGCAGAAGCGATTGTGGAACCCAGGAAAGATGCTCCAATAGAATCAGCAGGACAAACATGCATTGATGGAGGGAAAATTACCTGGGTGGCGCCACGCGGGAAAGGTCTACGTGGTGACGTCGTCCCAAGATGCCCGCCCCAGTGTGGGAATGCCGAACAAGGAGGAAACGAAAGGACAAACGTCAGGAGCCAGGGTTGTGAGGCAAGGTATCGCCATGCCTCAGGTGGCGACGAAGAAGAATCAGCAGCTTCGATCGGAATGTTCTTTTCCACAGAAATATCCCACTGGTCCTCTATTCTCCTTTAATCATCCTTTGAGAATCCACCCACGAAAATATCAGCATGAATTACTTCAATGTTATAACACAAGGCACGTGCCACTGTTAGGCCTTATAGAAGTATGAAAACATTCAAAATTGTTGATCATACTGATCAGCGATGTGCAGGGTCTATGGGTGAGCCATGGGAATCGCAGTGTTACAGGGATCGTGAGAGAAGGTGTCTGGGCGGCATTTTTTTCGAATGATTGGTGTGGATTCAATGGACCAAATGTCATCAATTGCTGTTTGGCTGTTTTGTGATGCAGAGCGACGGTAACAGTAAGGGCTGAGTTACCTCAACCATCTGAGGTCACTCTGAACGCACTGCCTTATAGACCACAAGTTAAAATCACTAAGCTTTGAAGTGAGATAGTGACCCTCCGGGGCAATGATGAATGGGTCAGTGACAGAGTCAGAATAGAGTCAGTTTTCTCTCCGTGCGTCAGTGATAGAAACACACTGGGATTTGTCTGTTCCCCACTGGGTCAGTGACAGACACACCTTGGGGTCCGACTGGTCTCCATTGAGTCAGTGACAGAGATACAGTGTTGTCCGTTTGCTCTTGCGTGATAGAGAAACAGTGTGGTCAGCCTGCTCTCCGCCCGCTCCCCTCCCCTGTGGACAGGACTGCTAATGGATTTCCTCATGTATTCGGACATGCTGCCAGGCAGAGCCATGCGCTGGCATACCATGGACGGGGTCATGGCTGATCAAGTTGAATGCAGGCGAATACAAATCATTGATTCATAGCTTCTGGGAGACGAACTCTTCTTAAAGGATTCTCTGGGATTTGTTCAGACCCGCCAAAAGACATTGGCTGTGGTCTCCATTTTGCAGATTGGGAGCGGATCAGAGACTGTGCTGTATGTAGCACTCACATCACACAGTTTGACATTAAGCAATTCACATAAATTTCAAAAAGGTAAAACTATGAGAGGGCCAGGGAAGAATGCTAGGTCTCGTGCTAAGATATTTGTGTAATCGAGGGACATGGGTAACGTTCCAGAGGACTGGTGGGTTGCTGATGCTCTGGTGTTAAGGAAAACCCATTTAACTATAAACCCCTGAAACTGACATAAATGGTGGGTACGTTTTGACAAAAGGAATTATGTAAAAACGAGGCAATTAATGAATTTTTTTAACATATATACTGAGATTGTGGGGAGGCCGACAGACGGACAACTCTGGAGGAATTCTATTTTCGTCCGGAGTTTGAAGAATGAATGGTGGATTTCCTTTGACAAGAAGTTTTTTTTTGTTTGTTCAAATTTATTTAATTTTTTTTCACGATTTGTAAGTTTATTTTTATTGAGTTTTCGCATACTTCATGTTATATCTGTGGGAAAGGAATGGAAACTTATTTTCATAAGAAAGCCGATATTGACAGCTGTTCTT
>NC_057717.1:64419366-64424324 GCF_004010195.1 Chiloscyllium plagiosum | reverse complement strand
TTACTGGGAGTCTCCTGTCAGAGGCACAGACAGAGATTCTGTGACAGTGAGCGAAACAGTGAGGATGGTATGTTGCTTTTCTGGTGTCAGATTGTGGACGTCTCAAAACGTGTTAAGTAAAGGGGAGAGTGAGAAGCTGGAAGTTGTACGCCTTGAGCGGAATGATTTGGTCAGGGAAAGCGATAAAGGTTTGCAGAGTGAATACAAGACATTATGTCGAAGGTTAAAAAGCAGACCAGAAAATGTAGTAATCTCTGGTTTACGTCTGTTCCCAAGTTCGAAGAAGAGCAATTAAATCAATGGAAGAAGAGGCAGGTCAATGTGCAGGAAATCAGTTTCTTGGATCGTTATGAATTTTTTGAGGTAGAAAAGGCCTGTTCAAAAAGGAAGGTTTGCACTTGAACCAGAAAGTGACCAAAAACCTGGCAGGGAGATTTGCTCGTTCTATTTTGGGAGCAAGTAATCTTTTAGAAATATAGTGGGTTCATTCTAGGTAACGTGAAAATAGACAGAAAGGTGAGGATGATTATGATTCTGAAAAAAAAAGAGTAAGGTAAGTAGAAAAGACAGACAAGAGCTAGTCAGGGAACAAAGTAACTTTGAAGAATTAAACTGCATTTATGTCAATGCAACAGCTCTTCCCAGTCAGTCGGATGAGCTCAGGACATGGATGGAAACATGGGATTGGGACGTCATAGCTATTTCAGAAATTTGGCTGAGGGAAGGACAGGACTGGAATCTCAGTGTTCGCGTTTTCGCTGTCATGGGAAGGATGGAAGAAAGGTTAAAGTGGAGAAGGTGTGACATTTTTTGATTCAGGAACGCATTACATCAATAAATAGAGTAGACATTCCTGAGATACAACTTACTGGAAATGTATGGTTCGAAATGTTGTAACTGTACCTGCAGTTACCACTTCCTCTGGCAGTTTATTCCAATAGTCAGAAGGTCTTTACTGATACATTTTGCAAGATTCTCCATTAATTCTGCATCATTTTTTTTTCACATTTAACACAACAGTCGAAGGAATTGCGAAGCCATCATGTACAGATTACAAACACCTCTCAGTACTCTAAGGTTATAATAGTTGGGCAGTTTAAATTTCCAAACACTGCCTGGTACTGCCATAATGTTAAAGGTTTGATGGTGACGAATTTGTTAAATGTTTACAAGAAAGTTTCTCTATCAAAATGTAAATACTCCATTTAGGGAAGAGTCAAAACGTGAACTTCACTGAATCCCGATGGCGTGGAAGCAGGCCATTCGCCCCAGTAAGTCCACACCAAATCATGGAAGGGAATCCCACCTCTCTACCTAATATTACCCATGGCTAATACATTTAGCCTGCGCATCCCTGGACACGAGCAACAGTATTGCATGTCCAATGTACATAACTTGCACATCATCTGGCTGAGGGAGGAAATCAACGCAAGAATTTGAAGACAGATGGGAATGTGGCTCAGTGGTTAGCACAGCGACAGCAACACGGGTTCGTCCCTCCATCAGGCGACTGCCTGTTTGGAGCTTGTGCATTCCACTCGTGTCTGCATAGATTTCCTCTTACAATCATGAGGTGTGCATGTTAGGTGAATTGGTCTCGATAAATTGCCCATAATGTTCAGCGATGTGGATTAGTCTGGGGTAAATATAGTGTAGTAGGAGAATCGGTGTGGGTGTGTTACTCTAGGGAGGGTCGTTGTGGACTTGTTCAGCCGAAGTGCCTGTTTCTGCACGATAGAGATTTTGGTCTCTCTGCGACAGGAAAGCTATTGCGCCATTAGGAAGGTTTCAGGAAGTATTATTTTTAAATATTCATTTGTGGGACCTGGACTTCAAAGGCTGTCCAGCATTTATAGCCATTCCATATTTGCTCTTGAGAAGGTGGTGGTGAGCTGCCTTCTTAAATTGCTGCGGTCCACTTGCTGGAAGAAATCATCATTTTATCCAAAGACTGTGAAGTTGCAGTGGTATGTTTCCAAAACAGTGTGGTAAGAGGCTAGGTGGGGAACTAGCGAATAGTAGTATCCGAAGTACCCACTGCCTTTGTCCTTCTCGGTGGAACTGGTCGTGGTTTGGAAGGTGCTGACTAATGTTCTTTCGTGAATTTCTGCAGTGCATCTTGCAGATAGTACACACTGCTGCTACTGCGTTCCAGTAGTGGACCATTGAATGCTTGTAGATTTCGTACTCATCAAGCAGATTGCTTTGTATTGGATGGTATCAAGCTTCTTGAGTGTTATTGGAGATGCACCTATCCAGGCAAGTGAGGAATATTCCGGCACGCACCTGATTTGTCGTTTGTAAATGGTGGAGAGAATATGGGGTGTCATGAAGTGAGTTGCTCGCCGCAGTATCTCTAGTCTGTGACCTGCTCTTGCAGCCACTGTTTTTATGTGGTGAGTTCAGTTGAGTTTCTGGCCAATGGTAACCTCAAAGATGTTAACAGAGGAGGATACAGTGAGGGTAATACTGTTGAGTATGAAGGGGCAGTGGTTATATTGTCTCTTATTAGTGATTATTATTGTCGGGCATTTGGGTTTTGCAAGTGTTACTTGATACTTGTGGGCCAAGGCTGGATATTGTCCAGATCATGTTGCCTTTGAGCACGATTGATTCATTATCTGAGGAGTCGCACATGGTGCTGAACATTACAACCATCGGTGAATATCCCCACTTCTGACATTATGACAAATGTAAGGTCATTAGTGAAGCAGTTGAAGATTGTTGGGCATTACCGTGGGGGACTTCAGAAAAAATGTGGTGGGTTATGGTGACTGACCCGCTATAACCACAACCATTTTCCTTTGTGTCATGTATGACCGTAATCCTGATATGCATTGAATTAGTTTGGCCTGGACTCCTTGGTCAAATACTCGGTCTAATGCGGCCTTGATGTCAAGGATTGTCAGTCTCACCTTAATTCTGGAATTTACCTCTTTTCTTCATATTTGAACCAAGATTGTAACAGGATGAGGAGCTTAGTGACACAACTGGGCATCACTCAGTAGGTTGTTGCTGAACAGGTGCTGATTCACAGCACTGTTGATGACTTCTTCCATCAGCTTAGTCATAATGGAGACTGGACTGATTGGACGCTAATTGGCTGGTTTGGCTATGGCCAGCTTTTTGTGGACAGGACATATGTAAACAATTTTCCCCATTATCGGATACATGCCAGCAATGTAACTGTACTTGAAGAGCATGGCGAGAGGAGCAGCAAATTCCAGAGCACACGTCTTCAGCATAATTACTGGAATGTTTTCAGGGCCATTGCCTTTTCAGTATTCGCTGCGTCCAGCCGTTTCTTGATATCGCGTAGAGTGAATGGAACTGGCTGGAAACTGGTGTCTGTGATGCTGGGGACCGCTCGAGGATCCTGAATTGGATTATCCCCTCGGGACCTCTGACTCAAGATTGTTGCTAATACAGCAGCCATATCTTTTTCACTGAAGTGCTGGGTTCTTCAGGATTTGAGAATGCTGACATTTGCGGAGCCTCTTCTTCAAGTGCCTTGCTTAATTGTCCACCACCATTCACAAATGGATGTGGAAGTGAATGTTACTTGGATTGGAGGTTTGAGCCACGAGAGAGGCTGGGGCTATTTTCCGTGCGGCAACAAAGGCTGGGGGCTGACCTTATGGAAGTTTATAACATTGTGAAGGGTATAGATAGTGTTAATAGGCGAGGGTTTTTATTTTAAGTGAAAAACAGTGAACAACTATGTGGCATAAGTGTAAGTTGTGAGATGAAAAATTTGGAAAGGGCCTGAGGGCCAACGTTTTCACGCAGAGGGTGGTGCGTGTATGGAATTAGTTCGCACAGGAAGTGGTGGAAGTTGTTTCAGTTACAACATTGATGAGGCATCTGCATAGATATGTGCATAGCGATATGGGCCAACTGCTGGTAAATGGAATGAGATCAGACTAGGATACCTGGTTAGCATGGATGGTTGGAAATCAGGGTCTGTTTCCATGTTTTACGACTCTATGTCGCTAGATAAATACAGAAAACAACTTTTATCATATTAAGTTAAATAGAGTTAAAGTTGACCCATTGAAGGTACGTCAGACGAGAGTAACAACAAATATTCTCAAAACTCGCTGGGTAAGGAAAGAAATATTAAAAGAGATTAAATTTTATGGAGTGTTTAATTTTGAGAAGTAACAGGGTAGTCAGACGAGTGTGGAGGAGGGGATCTGTTCCGAAATGTACACAGCTCAGTGACTCAGGATTGTCAGATTTATTACTGCTTCTGTCGTTATTACCAGCATTTTACTTATTTCGATGAAATCTGTAATTTATTTCAACATCACACCAGCTGGTAGCATTTATGTCAAAGCAGAATATCTAATACTTCCATGGAGATTTAAAAAAAAAGGTTTCCACCAACCAAAGAGAGTAAAGACGTCAATGGATGGCTTCGGAACATTTTTGAGTAAATGGGTGAGAACCTATAATTAAGAATTTAATGGACAACGCGCCTTTGCAGGGTCACTGTGGTCAGTTCATGATGATGAATTGGGATTTGTTGGGAAAGCAAACCAAAACAAATTTGGACAAAGTTAATTAATGCAGTTTATAAGCAGGTCGATAAAATGTGCTACAGGAAAAAGAAAATCTATAAGGCAGCATCCAAGGAGGAAGAGAGTCGACTGATGAAGGATTCTGCTTGAAACTTCAATTCGTCTCTTCATCGGATGCTGCCTGACCTGCTGTGCTTCTTCCAAGGGAAGAATGTATCGACTCTGTCTCTACAGCATTGACAGACCTCACTGTCTGCCAGTTTACAATCTGGTGTCAGGCAAATATGGCCCTTGAATACGAGGGTCCAGGGGTAACAATGGAATCAATAACTGATTCACCAATTATGAACTGAGCTCGAGATGGATATAGGAGTTGTATTGCTGATGGAAGCAATCATTCTTGGTGATGATGCGAATATCTTTTTGGACTGATCT
>NC_057717.1:64403923-64418060 GCF_004010195.1 Chiloscyllium plagiosum | reverse complement strand
GCTGGTAAATGGAATGAGATCAGACTAGGATACCTGGTTAGCATGGATGGTTGGAAATCAGGGTCTGTTTCCATGTTTTACGACTCTATGTCGCTAGATAAATACAGAAAACAACTTTTATCATATTAAGTTAAATAGAGTTAAAGTTGACCCATTGAAGGTACGTCAGACGAGAGTAACAACAAATATTCTCAAAACTCGCTGGGTAAGGAAAGAAATATTAAAAGAGATTAAATTTTATGGAGTGTTTAATTTTGAGAAGTAACAGGGTAGTCAGACGAGTGTGGAGGAGGGGATCTGTTCCGAAATGTACACAGCTCAGTGACTCAGGATGTCAGATTTATTACTGCTTCTGTCGTTATTACCAGCATTTTACTTATTTCGATGAAATCTGTAATTTATTTCATCATCACACCAGCTGGTAGCATTTATGTCAAAGCAGAATATCTAATACTTCCATGGAGATTTAAAAAAAAAGGTTTCCACCAACCAAAGAGAGTAAATGGATGGCTTCGGAACATTTTTGAGTAAATGGGTGAGAACCTATAATTAAGAATTTAATGGACAACGCGCCTTTGCAGGGTCACTGTGGTCAGTTCATGATGATGAATTGGGATTTGTTGGGAAAGCAAACCAAAACAAATTTGGACAAAGTTAATTAATGCAGTTTATAAACAGGTCGATAAAATGTGCTACAGGAAAAAAAAATCTATAAGGCAGCATCCAAGGAGGAATAGAGTCGACTGATGAAGGATTCTGCTTGAAACTTCAATTCGTCTCTTCATCGGATGCTGCCTGACCTGCTGTGCTTCTTCCAAGGGAAGAATGTATCGACTCTGTCTCTACAACATTGGCAGACCTCACTGTCTGCCAGTTTACAATCTGGTGTCAGGCAAATATGGCCAATGTCTGTACAATCTCAACATGACGTCCCAGATCCTCCACTCAATAGACTAAGCAATAGTCAAACATGCCAAGCACTGTCTTATCCATCCTGTGATGCCAACTTCAATAATTATATACCTGAACCCGGAGTTCCCTCTTCTCTAAAACACTAACCGAGCCCCAACATTAATTGTATAAGGTCTACCCTTATTTGTTTTGTCAAATGCAATACTCGCATTTATTCAGATTGAAATCAATCCACAGGTTTTCAGCCCATTCACCAATACCATCAAGATCCCTTTGTAATCTTAGCAAACCTCCTTCACTGTCCACTATGTCACCCTCCAGCTTTCCAGTACATCACACATGGCTGTCAGTGGTACAAATCCCTTTGCTAGGGGCTCCACAATTTCTTCCCTCGCATCGCACAATGTTCTGTCATACACTTAATCAAGTATTGGGTCTTTCCATGCCTTTGTGGTTTAAAACTTCCAGCACCACCTCTTCTATAAGATGCACTCTTTTCAAGTCATGCAGATATACAGCATGGAAACAGACCTTTCGCCCCAAATCATCCATTCTGTCTAGAAGATCTAACTAAATCGACCAGATTAACCAGCACTTGGCTCATGTACCTCTAAACCATTACAATTCATATACCTATCCAGATACCTTTTAAATGTTTTCATGGTATAAGTCTCCGTTACTTTCTCTCTAAGCTCATTCCAAACACGCATCACAATGTGCATGAAAAAGCTGTCCCTTCAGTCGATTTTTAAACGATTGGCTTCAAACCTTAAACCTATGTACTCCATTTTTGGCTCCCCAACCGCTGGGAAAAGACCTTGAATGTTTACCCAATCCATGCCTCTCACATTTATATAAAGCTCTGCCCGGTCACCTCTCAGTCTCCGACGCTCCAGGGAAATTAACTCCAGCTTATTCAGCAACATCATAGCAACATCTTGTTAATCTTTTCTGAACACTTTCAACTTGCACACTATCGTTCCTATAGCAGGGAGAGTGGAATTGCAGAGAACTACAATCATGGCATAACGTATTACTCTTGTTCCCTGAGTTCCATAGACTTGGACCATAGTAAGCTCTGGAGTGAAAGATTTGCTTAGGGTCTGAGCAAATATCCTGCAGTTCCACACATCAATGGCCTTATTGATCTTTAAGGCACCCTATTTTGTCACAAGTTACTCGTTTACTCTTAATATACTTATACAATCACTTTTGGATTCTCCTTCTCCTTCTCTGCCGAGGCTATTTCATGTACCCTTTCTGCATTCCTGATTTCCACCCAAAGTGTATTCCTACAGCCCCTGTGATCCTCCAGGGATTCCCTTGATCCTGCTGGCTATACCTGACATGTGCCCCTTTTCCTTTACCAGACCCTCAATACACAGCCAGTGTTTCCGAATGCTGTCAGCATTGACCTGCACGTAAACAGAAACATGCTGGAGCTGATCATTCAATTTATTTCACTTTTAATATATTCTCACTTGCCAGACTTCCCTTTCCCATCAAATAGACTCCCCAATGACCTTTTGAAAGTTCCTGGCTTAGACTATCAAGATTGATCTGGCCCCATTTCATACCTTGAACTGTGGACCAGGTCAGTCCTTTTCCAGAGCTATTTTCAAACTAATAGAACTGTGGTCACCTTAGCAAAATGCTTTCCCACTAACACCTCAGTCCCTTTCCCGACCTTGTTTCCCAAGGGGAGGTCAGGTTTTGCCCCTTTCTCTTTGCCAAATTACCAAATTCCTCCCGTGCAAAGGCTGAACACCGGTCTCGGTTTTGAAAGTTAAAAAACCCCGACCATAACAGTCCTATTATTATGACTGATATTTCAGATCTGCCGACATATTTGTTCCTCAATCTCCCGCTGATTATTCGGGGTCAGTAGGACAATCATATCAGAGTGATGACCCATTCTTATTTCACAATTCCACTAACATAGCTTCACTGGGCGACCCCACAGGAATATCTTCTCGAAGTACTGCCGTGATCATTCATGCAGTCAAAACCCATCACCACGCATCCTCTCTCGCCTCCCCTTCGATACTTCAAGGTAGAGATGCTACAGGAAGAAATCAGGTGCCAGTCCAGCCGCTCCCTAAGCTTTGTATCAGTAATAGCTATAATATCCCATTCCCATGTTCCGATCCATGCCTTGAGTTCATCTTCCTTGCATTGAAATAAATGCAATTTAATCATAAGTTTACCCCCATTACCTTTTCTATTCTTGCCTTCCTTGTCTGATCAAATTGCTCTCTTTAACTTGTGTACCAGCCTCAATCTTCTTTCTAACCGTACGACTGTTGAAGTTGAAACACACTGCCAGACTAGTTTATATCCTCTCGAGCAGCTCCAACAATTCTCCCCCCCAGGATATGGGTCCCCCTCCTGCTCCCAGTTCAGTTGTCTTCCCCACCCAGTCTACCTGCGTTGACACCTTCAGGGATCTATGGACTTGTCAACCAAGGTTCCTGTGTTCCTCAATACTCCGCTGTGTATGTCCTTCGCTTATCATTCCCATAGGATATTACCTCACATTTCCTGTCATCTGCAAACCTACTAATGATACCTTCTGCTTTCACATCGGAGTTATTATTCGATAGAATAACCAGCAAAGGTTCCTGCACAAATCCCCGTGGGTACACCCGCTCGTGAAAGATTTTCAAACACGAAGAAGTCAAACAACAATTTTTTATCCAATTTATTAACTTGCTTCGGATAGTAATAGCTCTTCCCTTTTGGACCAGCCTTCCATGTGGGACCTTGTCATGGCCTTAATGAACTCGATGTAACTGACATAATCTGCACTGCCCTCATCAATATTTTTAGACACCATTTCAAATAAATGAAGTGAATTCCTCAGACATCTTCCTGTACCAAATCTTTGAAGCCGAGTTGATCCCCACCTTTTCAAGTGTTGCTTCATTCTCAGAATTGTTCCCAATAATTTCCCTCCCCCGTTGTCAGACTATCTGCTCTGTAATTACCTGGCCTATCCCTGCTGCTCTTCTTGAATAAAGGAACCAGATTAGCTATCCTCCAGTCATTTATCTGTGACCAGCAAAGTATTAAATATATCCACCAGGGCCCCAGCAATCGCCTCCCTTACTTCCCATTGCATCCTGAGATACATTTCATTGAGCACTGGAGATTCCTCCACCTTTATGCCTGTGAAAACATTTAATACCTCTCCTCCTTATTGGTCTTAACATGTTCTCGAACATTACCATCCCGACTGAAATCCCCGGCTACAATGCCTTTCTCCTGTGTGAATAAAGATGAGCCGTAATCATTGACGACCTCACCCACTTCCTCTGGCTCCATGTACAGATTGTCCGTTTGGTTTCCAACAGGCCACACTCTTTACTTTGGCATCCTCTTCCTCTAACTACACTCATAAAATACCTTATGACCTTTCCTTAACAGTATCTGCTAAGTGTATTTCATGACCATTCTTTGCCCGTCATTTTTAAGCACCCCCTTGCAATCTCCATACTATTGAAGAGCTTCAACTGTTTTCATCGCACTGTACTTTCTTCATCAAGCTCACGATATCGCTTCACCAGTATTCGCTGGAGTTACAGCATTTGACATTTACTCTTCAGGGAACACACAGGGCCTGAATTCTCACTGTATCACTTTAACATAACTCCTCTTGCTGAATGTGAACCCAACTGCAAACAGCTCCTCTCAGTCTGTGTTTGCCAGATCCTTTCTCGTGATTGTGATAATGCCCAGTGACGGTGATATTCTGACGATGAGGGGGCTTCCCCAAATTTGGCCTCTTCACTTCTGCACTATCCTTATCTTTTTTCCAAAATGACTTTGAAACCTAGTGTTATGACTACTATCGCCAAAAACTACAAAAATCATTATGTCTGTCATCTTGTCCAGCACCTCCAGGCCACTCTGTCTGTAACATCCAGCCCTTACTGATCTGCCCATCTGTGTAACTTCCTCCATCCTCTCCAGCACATGATGTCACTCTTCCATCCTGTCCTCCAGCGCCTCATTACTTCTAACGTTCCACCATCCATTTCACCTCCCTGTCTCTCCAGAGTCCTTGAGGTCCTCCAGCGTTTCCTGTCAACCCTCCCTTTGTGTAACGTTCTGAAGTCACTTGAACCCTCCCGAGATCTGTAACCTTGCCCTCTCTCTCGACAATCTTCTCTATCTCTGTGACGTCCTCTCATCACTACAATATTCCTTACCTCTGACTACCTCCAGTCAGTACTAACCTTCCTAGCTCTCGAAAATCCTGCAGCCACTAAAACCATCCATGTGTCTGAAAAGTCCTCTCAATTGTTGTAACAACTTTCATTTCCTTCAACTGTCCCTGTCGAAAACCTTAGCTAGTTCATAAGTCGTTGCTAACTCGGTAACCTCTTCCAGTGTGTTCAACTCTGAGTACTACCAACTTCATCCAGTGTCGCCAACCGTACCTACCTCTAATTGTCTAGAGACTGCACGTACCTCCCTACTGCGTTAACCTCCTCCAGGCTCTCTCATGGATACCATCTATGTAACCTTCTCCTGTTCCTGACTACATTCTCCTCCTGTTTCAATAACGACTGTGAACTTCGTGACCTGGTCCAATCTCTGCAATGCTGTGTATAATCAGCCACAGGGGTGGTACGGTGGCACATTCGTTAACACTGCACCCTCACAGCGTCAGGGACCTGGTTTCAATTCCAGCCTTGGATGACTGACTGTGTGAACTTTGTATGTTCTCCACCCCCCGACTATGTGGGTTTCTTCCGCATGCTCTGGTATTCTGCCACAGTTCAACATTTGCGTGATCGGTGTATTGACCATCGTAAATTGACTATAGTATTCAGGTGAGTTCACCATAAGAAATGCAGGGTTTAATGGATAGGTAGAGGAATGGGTCTGAGCAGGATGCTCTTCAGAGGGTTGATGTGGACTTGTTGGGCTGAATGGAGATTCTATTCAGATCTTCATCCAGTCCTGTCAACCATCCCTGTGTCTTGAACCTTTCCTCACCCCTAATACTCTCCTTACCACTGTAATCCCGTCCGGTCTCGAAAACACTTCTTGCCGATGTAAGCTTCTCCAGTCCTTCCAAAGATTGATATGACTGTCACCTCTTCCTGCTCTTAGAACCCTCCCTGTAACTATTGCCATTTATTACAGCACTCACAACCACTGTTCCCTCTTGAAACTCCCATAAACGTTTATATCTCTGTAAACTAATCTGGACTGTCCCAACTTCGCTTTAACAATTACGTAGGTGGAGTTGTGGACAGTGAGGAGGGCTGTTGTCGGCTGCAGAGAGACTTAGATATGATGCAGAGCTGGGCTGAGGAGTGGCAGATGGAGTTCAACCCTGCCAAGTGTGAGGTTGTCCATTTTGGAAGAACAAATAAGAATGCGGAATACAGGGTTAATGGTAGGGTTCTTAGTCAGGTGGAGGAACAGAGGGATCTTACATCCTACAGCCTCTAAAACCATCCATGTGTCTGAAACGTCCTCTCAATTGTTGTAACAACTTTCATTTCCTTCAATTATCCCTGTCGAAAACCTTAGCTAGTTCATAAGTCGTTGCTAACTCGGTAACCTCTTCCAGTGTGTTCAACTCTGACTAGTACCAACTTCATCCAGTGTCGCCAACCGTACCTACCTCTAATTGTCTGGAGACTGCACGGACCTCCCTATTGCGTTAACCTCTTCCAGTCTCTCTCATGGATACCATCTATGTAACCTTCTCCTGTTCCTGACTACATTCTCCTCCTGTTTCAATAACCACTGTGAACTTCGTGACCTGGTCCAATCTCTGCAATGCTGTGTATAATCAGCCGCAGGGGTGGTACGGTGGCACATTCGTTAACACTGCATCCTCACAGCGTCAGGGACCTGGTTTCAATTCCAGCCTTGGGCGATTGACTGTGTGAACTTTGTATGTTCTCCCCCCCACCCCACCCCCGAATATGTTGGTTTCTTCCGGGTGCTCTGGTATTCTGCCACAGTTCAAACTTTGCGTGATCGTTGTATTGACCATCGTAAATTGACTATAGTATTCAGGAATGTGTGGTTTAGGTGAGTTCACCATAAGAAATGCAGGGTAAAATGGATATGTAGAGGGATGGGTCTGAGCAGGATGCACTTCAGATGGTTGATGTGGACTTGTTAGGCTGAATGGAGATTCTATTCAGATCTTCATCCAGTCCTGTCAACCATCCCTGAGTCTTGAACCTTTCCTCACCCCTAATATTCTCCTTACCACTGTAATCCCCTCCAGTCTCTAAAACACTTTTTGCCGATATAAGCTTCTCCAGTCCTTACAAAGATCGATATGACTGTCACCTCTTCCTGCTCTTAGAACCCTCCCTGTAACTATTGCCATTTATTACAGCACTCACAATCACTGTTCCCTCTTGAAACTCCCATAAACGTTTATATCTCTGTAAACTAATCTGGACTGTCCCATCTTCACTTTAACAATTACGTAGTGAGACTTGCTCTATATCAGTGAAGTAATTAAGTCTTGGCAACCGTCACGACTATAACCTCCCTCCAGCCTTACAGCACTGAGAATCTGTACAAGCTGTTTTCAACCAGGCAGCCATCTTTGTGTCTGTAATCTCCCCCACTCATCATAATACATTCTCTCTGAGCTCCTCTGTAGTCCAGTGTAACCTTCTGCAAAAACACAACCTTCTCTAACTGTGTCAATCCCGACACCAGTCCCTATCCCTCTAAGCGCTGTCTAACAATAAAATCCTCCATGTCTGTGTATTCACTTTCAGTCCCTATATCCCTCCCTGTCTGTGTAATCTTCTCCGTGAAATTTTGCTTACATCTCGTCATTTTTTTTTCTAAATCGGAAAGCTCTGTCTCTCTTTAACTTGCTCAGGACACATAACCCTCTCTCTCTGTAACTTATTTCTATCTGAGAAACCTCCCTCTTTAAACTGCTCCAAATCTTCAACTCTCCATAAGCTCCTGCAGGTCTTAAACCTCTCCCTATCTACATACCCTCTTCCAATCTCTAAAACGTCTTCCGTCTGTCGAGACCCTACCACCATCCCTATCTGTGTTATCCTCTCAGGTCCCTGCAAAACTCCCGATCTGTAGAATCCACTCCAAAGTTTGTGCCTTTCCCGATCCAGTTCCCACAATCCCCATTTAACACCAACCCCGCCCCCGTTCACTGTGTCCTACCCTGTCAATGTAAGCTCCTCTCGTCTCTCCATTCATCTACCCATCTCCATAACCTACTCCGGCTCATACACCCCTACCTGTGTAAACATCTTCCTCCTCTACAACCCTCCCTACCGCAGGAACTTCCTCCTGTATGCGCTCTGCTCTCTTATCTGTGAAACTGTCTCCAACCAAAATGTCTATCCCTACCTCTGAATAAAAATCCAGATTTCACACCCTCCATATCTAAATAGCTCCCAGAACTAAACTTTCCTATTTATATAAATATCTTCAGACACGACTACCCGTCATATCTCTGTTATTCTCGATACAAACAACTTTATCTCTGTAATCTGCTCAGTACCCCAAAAGACTCGCTGTCTGTGTTATCCAGACCTGTCCTAGAAACATTCTTATCCCTGTAATCTGCTTCATTCCCCCAAACTCACCAGCTCTCTGAACCCCTCTAGGCTCTATGGTCCTCTCTCCCTGTGAAACCACATCCAGTCCCCGCAATCCTCTCAATCTGGGTCATCTGTTCAGTAACCTCCTGCAGTTCTCACAAAACACCCAAACTGTGCAACCTCTCATGTCCCTACAATCCTCTCTCCCGCCCTCCTCAAACATCTTCATCATCATGAATTTGCACAATTACTGAAGCCTCCTTTTGGCATTGCAATCCTCCTAATGACTGCAAAGTCCTCTCCTCCTGATATCCCTCCCTATCTCTGAAAACCCCACCTCCAGTGTCTTTCTGGGGAACATTGCAGCGGAAAGAAGAGTTATAGAGTCCTGGCCACGTTACGAAGGTAGGAAGGGTTGCAGAACTTGGAGGATGGTACAAATGTAGGAAGAGATGGGGATCCTGCAGGAGGTTTGATGTAGCGGGATTCATAGAACCTGCAGAATGGGAGTGAGAAGAGTTGTGGATCCTGAAGCATGTTATAATTTGATTCATGAATTATTCTGATTGGACCAAGGATATTTTTCTTTCCATGAACATAATGTAGTTCAATCTTTTATTGTGTTTGAAATTGATTTCGTGAATACCATGCAATGCCAACCGGTATTAGGCTCTTTGGCCCTTCGGGTATATTCCACCGTAGAATGAGTTCATTATTGATCCAATAATCCACAACTCTACTTTCCCGCCTTTTCCACGTGACCCTTGTTTGCCTGATTGATTAAAATCTGATCACCTCAGCTGTAAATACACTCACTGACCCAGCCTCGACAGCGCCCCAGTAAGGAATTGCAGAAAGAGAAGATTTCTGAAAATTTGCAAGTGCATGTTTAAAAAAGGGCAAAGTCAGCATAGGGAAAGTTATACCTGACAAATCTGTTAAAATTCTTTGAGAGGTTAATGGGCAGGTCAGACTAAGGAGAACCAGTGGTTGTTTTCAATCTGGACTTCCATAAAGCCTTGGACAAGGTGCCTCACAGGAAGCTGCTGAGTGAGATAAGGGCCCATAGTGTTATAGGCCAGATCCTAGCTTGGATAGAAACTTGGTTGTCTGGCAGGAGGCAGAGAGTAGAGATAAAAGACTCCTTTTCAGGGTGGAAGTTGTTGAACAGTGGTGGTCGCAAGAGTCAGTGTTGTGACAACAGCGTTTCACCTTAGACATGAATGATCTGGGTGAAGGAACTGAGGGCAATATTGCGACCTTGGCAGATGATACAACGATAAGAGGAGGGGCAGGGAGAAGTAAGGAAGTATGAAAGCTGCAGAAAGATTTAGACACTCTTAGGAAAGTGTGCAAAGATGTAGCAGGTGGAATACAACGCGCTCAATTGTGAGGTCATGTACTTTCGTCAGCTAAATAGAGATGTGAGTTATTTTCTAAATGGGGAGAAAATTCATAAATCTGAAGTGCAAAAGGAGCCCAGTCCAGGATTCCCTTAAGGTAAACTTGCAGATTGAGCCAGTAATTAGGAAGGCAAATGCAATGCTCTCCTTCATCTTGAGAAGACTACAATATTATGGTAGGAATGTATTTCTGAGACTTTAAACAGATGTTTGAGGACTCTCTGTCTATACGCAATGGAGTTTAGAAGGATGAGGTGGGATGTAATTGAATATACAGAAAACTGCACGGTTTGGACAGAGTGAATTGCATTGAATGGAATGGAATGTCCTGTGTACCAACGCACAGTGAAAAGCTTTGTCTTGCGAGCAAGACAGAGTTAAGTAACATCGAAAAGTAAATAATCGGTAAAAAGCGGCATTAAACAAAAACACATGTAGAGCCGAATGTTGAGAGGTGTGAGTCCATTCAGTATCCTAACAACAGTCGGGTAGAAGTCGTAACAAAACCAGCTGGTGCATGTGTTCAGGCTTCTGTGCCTTCTCCCCGATGGTAGAGATTGTAGAAAAACATTGCCAGAGTGGGATGGATCTTTGAGAATGCTGGCGACCTTTCCTTGACAGTGGGCCTGTGTGATGGATTTTACAGATGGGAGGATGGTCTTTGTGATTTTCCGGGCTGAGTTCACCAGTCTCTGTCACAGTCTCCGATCTTGAATGGTACATTTGCCATAACAGGTTGTGACATGTCCAAACAGAATGCTCTCGATGGCACACCTATAAAGGTTGGCAAGGTTATTCACCGTCATGCCAAATTTCGTCAGCTGCCAGAGGAAGAAAAAAACGTCGTTGGGGCTTTGTAACCAGTGCATCCACATAAAGAGTCCAAGAAATTAGATTTTTTTTTAGATTAGATTAGATTACATTATTTTGTGGAAACAGGCCCTTCGGCCCAACAAGTCCACACCGCCCCGCCGAAGCGTAACCCACCCATACCCTTACATTTACCCCTTACCTAACACTACGGGCAATTTAGCATGGCCAATTCATCTAACCTGCACACCTTTGGACTGTGGGAGGAAACCGGAGCACCCGGAGGAAACCCACGCAGACACGGGAGAATGTGCAAACTCCACACAGTCAGTCGCCTGAGTCGGGAATTGAACCCGGGTCTCTGGCGCTGTGAGGCAGCAGTGCTAACCACTGTGCCACCGTGCCGCCCAGTCTTGTTGTGTATGACAAATCCCAGGAGCTTGACACTCTCCGCTCATTAATTTGTGCTGTTAATGTGTAGGAGGGCAGGAGTAACATCCCGCCAGAAGTCCTTGGTTTTGCCGGCATTGAGAGCTAGGTTGTTCTCAGTGCACCATTTTTCCACATCTTCCACATCCATCGTTCGACCGGCAATGGTGATGTCATCAGCAAACTTGTAAATGACATTTGTCTAGTATATTTAAATGCAGTCATGGGTACACAGTGAGTACAATAGGGGGGTGAGTATGCACCCCTGAGTGCGACTCTACTTGAGTTATCCTCAGTCTGCATCCGTCTAATTGCCTAGTGTTGAGTGTTAATGAGGATGAAATATTGTTCCCAATCTCACTGATTGTAGCCTGTGGGTCAGGAAACTGAAGATCCACTTGCAGAGAAGAAGGGCTTAGTCCGAGATCACTACGTTTAGAAATCAATCGCGAGGGGATTATAGTTTTGAAGGCTGAAATGTAGTCAAAGATTAGGATTCTTACGTAAATGTTCTTTGTGTCAAGTTGTCCTAGGGAGCAGTGAAGGGCAGGTGATATGGCATCTGACATGAATCTGTTGGTCCGATAGGCAAATTGGAGCGAGTCAAGAGTAGTGGCGAGGCTAGAGTTGATTAATGCCATGACCTGCTTTTCAAAGCACTTTTTGACCACCAACTATAGGGCCACTGGGTGGTAGTATTTGAGGCATGCTGCATGAGCCTTCCTAGGCACATGGATGATGTTGTCCATCTTAAAGCAGGCATGGACAGTGGCCGTCTGCAGGGGGAGGTTGAAGATGTTCGAGAAAACCTCTGCCGGTTGATCTGCGCATGCTGTGAATGCACTGTCTGGTTCTCCGTCTGGTCCCATCGTTTTCCTTGGATTAACACGAAGGAAAGCCGATGAAACCTCTGGTACAGTGACTAGATTAGATTACTTACAGTGTGGAAACAGGCCCTTCGGCCCAACAAGTCCACACTGCCCGGCCGAAACGCAACCCTACATTTATCCCTTACCTAACACTAGGGGCAATTTAGCATGGTCAATTCACCTAACCTGCACATCTTTGGACTGTGGGAGGAAACCTGAGCACCCGGAGGAAACCCACGCAGACACGGGGAGAACGTGCAAACTCCACACAGTCTGAGGCGGGAATTGAACCCAGGTCTCTGGCGCTGTGAGGCTGTTGGCATATGTTCATCAGGACTTGTCGGAATAGGCGTTACCTCGCCACTGAAAGTCTACTCAAAGCGAGCATAGGCGCTGAGACAATCTGTGTCAGTTTAAAGAACTCTGCATAATTCTGGACATATGATTGACCAGAGCACTGGTCCCACCACTGTATCATCCTAATAAAATAGCTGACTCCTCTCTGAGTACTGGTAGCAGTGCACACTGCATCAGACCAATTCTTCTGACGACATGGTTTGATTCTGAAAACTTGCTGCCCTCTGGTGATATCACTCAGTATCTATCCATGTGGTGTTCCTCACTGTCTGGGTCTAATTGCTGCCGCTGTCAGTACCTCTCGCCTTGCATCTATTCCAGATCCTGAGCCAACAGGATTGTCCGCTCCAGAGAGACGCAGCAGGACATGCTCGGGATTGAGACTTGGATTTTCCATATCTCTGTGGGGCTCAGTGCGACTCTATTTGAGTTATCCTCAGTCTGCATCCGTCTAATTGCCCATTCTGTCTTCTTATTTGTCTCATGCAGGTAATCAGGATATTCCTAACTCCTATCTCATCCATCACATCATTGAAGATGCTTGGTCGACCAGAGAGAGATGGAGAGGGAGATCTGGAACCTTCAGCAAATCCTACAGCCGGTAAAATCACTCACAGTAAACAGCACGGGGAGGATTTAGTGGCGTTGCATATTCAGACCCTGAAGACAGGACACAGATACACTGCTGGGCAAGGATCTACAACATTCTAGGCTTCATTCCCACCATCTTGTGAGGGTCCTGCTCTCACCTCTGCTGTACTGGTTCTCACTGAGACAGCACAGGAGGTTCCAGGCATCACTCCAGGCCCATGCTGTATTAGTGATTTCTGTAACACCCTGCAGTCACAATAATTCCTCTGTTTGAAATCTCCTATAGTCCACACAATGCTCTCTGTCTCTGTCAGGTTCTCCAATCCCGAACACACGAATCGCTAAACATCTTCAGTTGATACTAAATTCCTTCATCCCAGTAAACCCTGACAGTCCTGTAAGCTCCTCCTACCAATATCACCCTCCATGTCAATGTATTTGCCTTTCAACTCCACATCCGTCCCTATCCGGGTAAACATCTCCAACTCCTACAACTCTTCAGTCCATTGAGCTGCCCAGATCTGTGTAATCCTTTCCAGACCTGAAATACCTCCCTGTCATGGAAACTATGTCAGTCTCCTACCTTAGAATTTCACTATCTGTGTAATCTCCCAAGAAATTCCTGACCTTAGGAACCCCCTGCACCAGTTAGCATCCTTCATGTCTGTGGATACCATCCAGTTCTACTGTCACTATCATGTAATTTAGTCTCTACAATCCTAATCATGATGATAAACGTTTCCACTCTAAAGGAGACTCAATCTCTGTAAACTCTGCTGGTCCCTACTACCCTCCCTATGCATGTAATCTCCTTCTGTCACTCCAAATCTTCATACCTTTGACGTCCTCCCCATATGACGACACTATTTATTTCTGTTACCTTCATGAGCTGCCATAAGTCTCACTGTGAATGTCACCATTTCCCATCCCTGCATACTTCAGTTTCTCTGAAAAGTCCTACTTATTCTTAAAACTCTTCTTCTCACTGTCACCTGTTCCAGTCTCCACAACTCTCCCTATCTCTGTAGAAACTATACAGTCAAAGCTGCTCCAATAACCTCAAATCATCCTGATTTTTCTAACTCCCTTTAGTTGTGAAACTCTCCCCATCTCTGTAACGTAATATCGTCCAGTTACGAAAGCCCTCCCTATATTTGTATGCTCCTCCAATCCCAACAACTGTCCCTGTCTTTGTAACATT
>NC_057717.1:64399588-64402387 GCF_004010195.1 Chiloscyllium plagiosum | reverse complement strand
ATATAACATTAGGACAGGGACAGATAATGTGGATAATCGGAATTTCTTTGCCAATGTGTGAGTTTCAAGTAGAAAAGCGCAAAGTTTTAAGGTGGGAAAGAGAAAGTTTAAATGAGATGTGTGAGGAAATTTTTTTTACAGAGAGAGTGAGGATTACCGAGGGAGGTCCTAGAAGCAGAAATGTGAGCAAATTAATGAAGTGGCATTTAGACAGAATTATGAACAGGCAGAGAGTAGAGGGGTATGGACCATGTACGTGCAGATGGTATGAGTTGAGAATAGCATCATGGACAGCACAGCCATGGTGGGCAGAAGGGCCTATTGCTATGCTGTACTTTCTAATTTCTAATTTCCCAGCATCTACCCGATCAAAGCACTTCAGAGTCTTGGATGTTTCATTTCATTTTGCTCTAATTTTTTCGAAACATCAACTTCAATCTATCCACCTCTTCTCATCAGAAAGTCCCTCCGTTCCAAGATCAGCTGAGCGACCCTTCTCTTGCCTGGGACGAATTAAAGAATACTTTTCCTTAGAGCACTCACACTAATTCAAAGTCTTCTGGGCGTGGTATGACTCGTACGTTGTAAAGTTTTAGCAAGACCTCTCTATTTTTAGACTCCATTCCTTTTGTAATAAATGACAGCATTTGATATGCCTTCTCTATTACCTGCTGACCCTGTAAGCTACCTTTTCCAGATTGATAAACAAGACCTCCAACAACCCTTTCTGCTGCCAGATTGAAACCAAATATTGTTAGCCTGACAGTAAGTCGGTAGCATGCTGAAATATGTTAGAAAGGATATGTCAATATACAATAACTGGACCCTTAGAAACGCATTTTATAAAAGAGAATGCGTTTTTGAGCCTGTTGGATTTTTTTTGTTGGTGTGAATATAAATCGCAGAGTAGATAAGGGCGTGGGGGAAAGGTGGTGGTAAAGTGGACGTGGTATATTTGAATTTTCAGAAGCCTCTATGCAAGTTTCAATCAGGGCTAAAGAGTAACTTGGTAGAGAATTGGGCCCCTTAAATATCAATATCACCTATGTGTGGAACCAGAGGAGATGGGCGAGATATTTAATTAAAAATATCTTGTCAGTATTTACTGTCGAGAAAGATATAGAAGCTCGGGAAATTTGTGAAATAAATAACGATGTCTTGGAAAGAATCCTCAACAGAGAAGAGAAAGTGCTGGAATCTTAAAACAAATAAAGATAGATCAATCCTCAGTAGCTCATTAGGTCTATCCTAGAATATTGTGGGACGTTAGGGAAGAGATTGCAGTATCCCTAACAGAGATATTTATATTATCAACAGACTCAGTGAGGTGCTGGAAGACTGGAGGGAGGATAATGCTGGTCCATCACTTCAGGGCCGCAGGAAAAAGCCAGGAAATTACAGCCCAGTGAGCCCAGTGATGGGTAAGTTGTTGGAGGAGATTCTGGGAGAACGGAGTTACATATATGTGGAAAGACAAGGGCTGATTAGAGATAATCAGCATGGCTTTGTGAGTGGAAAATCATGTTCCACAAATAGGATTGACTCTTCTAGAAGGTGGCCAAGAGAGAGAGAGACGAAGACTGAGCAGTCAACGTTGTCTACATGGACTTCAGCAAAGCATTTGACAAGGTTCAAAGGCAGATAGAAGATCAAGTCAAGAGGAAGAAGGAAGCCTCCTTAAGGTTGAGGAAACAAGAATCAGATAGACCTCTAGAGGGATATCTGGGATGGCACGGTGACTCAGTGCTTTGCATTGCCGCTTCATAGGATCAGGGGCCCGAATTCGATTCCAGCCCCGGAGGACTGTCTGTGTGGTGTTTGCAAGTTCTCCCCATATCTGCGTGGGGTTCCTCCAGGTGCTCCGGTTTCCATCCACAGTCCAAGGGTGGGCAGTTTAGGTGGCTCAGTCATGCTAAATTACTCATAGTGTTCTGTGATGTGTAGGTTTGGTGCATTAGTCTGGGTAGATGTGGAGTCATAGGGTGGGGGAGATGGTCCTGACGGGAATAGTCTTTGAAGGGTTACTATGGAGTTAGTGGGCCAAATCGCCTGTTTCCACACTGAGATTTTCTGAAGGAAGCCAGGAAGGAACTGAAGAATGGAATTAGGACAGCTGTAAGGAGGCATGAAAAAGCATTGTTGGGAAGGATTAAGGAAAACCTTGAGGCATTCTGCACTATGTGAGGAACAACAGAATGCCAGAGTGAGGGTAGGGCCGGGCAGGGGTAGTGCAGGAAACTTGTGCCCGGAGTCAGAGGAGGTAGGAGAGGTCTTTAATGAATACTATGCTTCAGTATTCACTACTGAGAGGGGCAAAGGTCAATTGTGAGGATAGCTTGAAAGAGGCTGATATATTTGAACAGGTTGATGTTAAGTAGGAGCATGTGCTGAAAAGTTTGTTAAACATAAGGCTAGATACGTCTGCTGGACTGGACGAGATGTACCCAAAGTTACGACAGGAAACAAGTAAAGAGTGTGTTGAGACTTTGGCGAAGACCTTTGCGCCCTCACCGTCCACTGGAGTAGTACCAGATTATTGGAGGGTGACAAATGTTTTTGCCTTGTTCAAGAAAGGGAATAGAGATAATCCTGGGAATTACAGACCTGTCAGTCTTATGTCTGTGATGTGTAGATCTATGGAGAGGACTCTGAGAGACAGGATTTATGATTCCTTGGAAAACCATCGTTTGATTACATTTCGCATGGCTTTGAACGGGGCAGGTCATGCCTCACAAATCTTACTGAATCCTTTGAGAATGTGACAAAAAATGTGTATAGCTCATTCAGAAATTACAGGGG
>NC_057717.1:64394431-64399560 GCF_004010195.1 Chiloscyllium plagiosum | reverse complement strand
TCCTCCCCTATCTCTCGCCCTCCCCTCCCTCTCTCCGCGCCCTCTCTCGCCCTCCCCTCTCTCTCGCCCTCCCCTCTCTCTCTCTGCAAACACCTACAGCTGCAGCAATTCATAATGGCTTTGTAACACCGTCCAGGCCCTGACCACTCTCTGTATAACATTCTCACCACATTCAGCACCTTAGCTATTCCTATTGTGACATTAAACCCTGATAATGATTTCACTTCCTCCTGCTAGCAGACAGTTCGCAATCGCTTCAAAACATACGCCTAAAAACTCTCTCACTTGATAATTTTAAGTATTTTTTTGGTGGTCTTCTAACCCTGATAATCTGATATGATCCATCTTGTCCTGACTGAGGGACAAATGGGAATTTCTTGCTGAGGTTTTGTCTGGTTCAATGGAATGTCGTTTTGTTGAGTGTTTTACACTGTTCCTTCAAATGTTTTCCACTGTTCATTTACAGGCACGTATTTCAGTGCGTTTAGCCTGTTTAGCTTGGTCAGTTCTCCTCTCAAACTCAGGTAATTGGCTGTTTTTGTTTCTCATTGTGACTTGTCCTTTCTGTGATTCACTTTAAAACTTTATATTTCTTTAAACTGCACTTTGTCACAGTTTTCCAGAGGATCTCTCCAGGTGGCATTACTCATTCACTAAGTTTCATCACAGAGCAGTTATTCTGAGATAGTTACATCCCTAGCCAGTTGCACAAAGTGTTAATCAAACAAACACTGAAAACAAAATCTCCGAACTCCTCTTCCAGTATCCCTCTTGTCAGTGTGATTATCCCAGATTATAAAAATACTGAAGTTTCACTAAATTACTACAATGCCTTTAGTAAAATTTGAATGAGCTCCTGTTTAATGCTGTGATGAACAACGAAATGCTGTTACGTGTCCGAAAACTGTTCTGCTGATTGTGTCCTTGGCAAGTAATAGCCAGAATTTACATTCAGACTGGCTCTACCTCATGATCTGAGGCTAAATGCTTTCTCTGTAATGCCTTTGTTATCCATTATTGTTAGCGTTGTCCATTTTGCCTATGTTTCCACAAGGTTGTGAATCATTGAATATTTACGTTCCACGTTTATTTTTGCCCTGTAACCACATCTCCTTGGTGTATAAATCTCTTTTTATGTCTGTGTTCCAAATCCAGCTACCGTATTGAAGAGATTTTGTACATTCTAAAAAAATACATAATTTACTCTTTCCCACAATTTCCTGTCACAAATTGTTTCGCTGATTTATTAGTTAAACTCTGTCCCTTCCTGTTTCTTTCTGCTTGTCTTCAGCCACACTCCCCAAGCTGTTCCGATGCTTCAATCGTTCCCTTTGGATTTGGAAAGCTCCTTCACCTGAACCCTGTCCCTGCGTCCTTTCTCTGTCAGTTAAAATCCCTGTCCATAAACCTACCGACATGATTGGCCAGGGCACTGGTCCCAGCACAGTTCCAGTGGAACCATCCCAACCGATTATATTTAAAATCAGGTATGGGTTGTGCATGTCTCTGGCTGACCAGACTTTCTTGCCCAGCCCTAGCTGCCCTTGAGCTGAGTAACTTGCTCGGTTATTTCAGAGGGTAATTGAGAGGCAAACACTTTGCTGTGGGTATGTCGTGCAGACCATGTCTCGAAAGGACAAGTGTTTGGGTTGTTTGTTTATTAGCAATGGTTTCATATTGGATTCATGGGGATTGCTAATTACATGTTTTTAAATTGTTGATTTCAAATTCCTCCATTTCTGATCGTGGGATTCAAACCTGTCTCTCCTGAACATAGCTTAGGTTTTGGGTACATGCTCTAGCAATAATACCACTGGGCCGTCACTTCGCCTGCTCACTGGTTGCTCATCCCTGACCGGTTATACCAGTGCATCATGAAGCCAAACCAGTTGTTCCGTTACTATAGTGTGATCCTAACATCATCCTGCACCCTGGTGGTATCCCTCATTCTGTAGGTCTA
This sequence comes from Chiloscyllium plagiosum, assembly GCF_004010195.1. Lineage (NCBI taxonomy): Eukaryota > Metazoa > Chordata > Chondrichthyes > Orectolobiformes > Hemiscylliidae > Chiloscyllium > Chiloscyllium plagiosum. The sequence goes on along the minus strand of NC_057717.1, from coordinate 64,397,600 downwards.
ATTGCTACTTCTGTCAGTGCCTCTCACTCTTGGAGTTACTCCAGATCCTGAGCCAACAGAATTCTCCACTCCAGAGAGACGCAACAGCACAGGCCAGGGATGGAGACGGACCTCTGTAAGACACAGTATCATTCTACATGTGTAATCTTCACTGCATCAGTCCAATTACGCATGCTGTCTATTTCTCTGTCTCCTTTCAGTAGTCCTGATACTATAGAATTCCCAACTGCTTGGTGTCTCGTCCATCAACTCATTGAAGATGGTTGGTCAGCCAGAGAGTCAAAGGGAGGGGAGATCTGGCACCTTCAATAAATCCTGCATTAAGCAAAATCACTCACAGTGATCAGAACAGAGAGAATGAGAGGGCTCCAAAGATTGCTTAATTAGGCATGACATAGATACAGTGTTGGAGCGGGAGCACTGTACAGACACGCCCAAGGATCAATCATCACCTCTACTTTCTGTTGTACTAAGACAGCACAGGGAGAGTCACAGATATCAATCCAGGCATGTGCTGTCTTCGTTAGCGTCATTACAACAGAGGGGAAAGTAGGCCTCCCATGCGAGGGTGGGAATGCTGCCTGGATCGTTCTGTACTGTTCTGTCCGTGCAACACTGTACCTACGTCACATCTTTGGGACGAGTGTGTTCGATTATTTGTAACTCCGATAACAGTTCATACCTCTATAACCTCCTCCCTTCCGTATAGTCCCTCCACATTTTTGAAATGTGCTGCATTCCAGACTACCGGCACTATCTCTGTAACTTGCTTCAGTTTCTTCACATGCCTTATCTCAGTAGTCTCCTACTCCAATGACAGAGTTGTGCAGCACAGAAACAGAACCTTTGGTTCAACTAGTCCATGCTGACCACGGTTCCTGAACGAATCGATTTGCATGTCTTTGACCCATATCCCTTCAAACCTTCTCCTCTCCATGTACCCGCCCAATGTTGTAATTGTACTTTTCTCTCCCACTTCTCCGGCAGCTCTTTCAATACGAGCACCATCCTCTGTGTGAGAAATGTTCTCCTCTGGTCCCTTTTAAATATTTACTCTCTCAGTTCAAATTTGTGCTTTCTAGTTATGGACTCTTCTAGTCTGGGGTAGAGACCTTGGCTATTTACCTTACATTTACACCTCATGGTTTTATAAACCTTTATAAGGTCATCCCTCATCGACCTACACCCAATGGAAATACGAAGGACAATATATAAATCTTTCTGCCCGTGTCCCTGCCACTGTTTTGCCACAATTTGCTGGGATTCACTCGTAAAAGACCGAGGGCATTCTCTATCTTTGTGTTTTAAGATCTCCAGCACCTCCTCTTCTGTAATGAGAACTATTTTCAAGACAGCACTGTTTCTTTCCCTTTCTGTCCTAATGTTTGTCCACAAAGCGTTATGACATGAAATGTTCAGTTTGACATTTGCCCATCTCCTTTGGTTCCACACATAGATGGCCTTATTGATCTTTGAGGGGCTCTGTTGTCTCTGCAGTTGCTTTTTTGTACTTGCATGCTGCAGAATCTCTTTAGTTTGTCCTTCACCTTACTGCCAAATCTATCTAATATCCCCGGTTTTGCTTTCCAGCTTATCCAGGTTGAGATAATTTCCTTGAGTCAAACCCTCCATTATCAGTAACATTTTGTCAATCTTTGCTCCATTTCCAGTTTCATAAAATGCTTCCTAAATCGGGATGATCAGAATTCTACGCAGTACTCCAACTGGAGACCCAGCAATGTCTTCTACAGCCATATCATAATGTTCCAACTCATGTACTCAATGCTCTGACCCATGAGGGTAAGTGTGCCAAATGCTGCTTTCACCATCATGTCCACCTGTGACGCAACGCCCAAGGAACAATGTAACTGCACCACTTGGGCTCTTTCTGTTCGACAACACTGCCCAGGGCCCTACCATTACTATGTTCGTCCTCCCAGGTTTGTCTTAACAAAATACATCACCTTAATTAAAGTCCATCTTTCATTCTTTGACCCATTGGCCCAGTTGATCCCCTTCAATAACTGTATTCACTGCCCACTATAACACAATTGTGTTATCTACAAACTTACTAACAATGATTCATATATTTTCATTTATGTAAATAATGCACATGTGGACCCAGCATCAATCCTCAGGGCACACTGCTGTTCAGAGGCCTCCAATCTGAACAACAATCCTCTACCATACCCTCTGCCTCCTACTGTCAAGCCAATTTTGTATTCGTTTGGTTCGCTCACCCTGATCCCATGTGACCTAACCTTACCTACCAGTGCACCACGCTAAACACTGTCAAAGACCTTGACAGAAGTCAGGATAGAGAACATCAACTGCTCTGGCTTCATCTATCTTCTTTTCACCTCTGACGAACTCAGTCAAGTTTGAGAGACACTGCTTTGCATGCACAAAGCTGAACTGACTATCTCTAATCTATCCTTGCCTTTCCAAATGCATGTTACTCCTGTTCTGTGGAATCGCTTCTAACAACATTCACACCAATGGGGACATAGAACATTGAATAGTACAGCGCAGAACATGCCTTTCGGCCCTCGATGTTGCACCGACCTATGAACTAATCTAAGCCCATTCCCCCCACACACATACTATCCCATCATCATCCATGTGCTAATCCAAGAATTGTTTACATCTCCCTAATGTGGCTGAGTTAACTACTTTGGCAGGCTGAACATTCCACGCCATTACATGGAGTAAAGAACCTGCCTCTGGTATCTATCTTAAATCTATCATCCCTCAATTTGTACCTATGCCCCCTCGTACAAGCTGTCAAGCTATCTAGGAGAAAGACTTTCACTGTCTACCCTATCTAATCCTCTGATCATCTTGTGTGCCTCTATCAAATCGCACCTCCCACCCCAGCCTCCTTCTTTCCAATTAGAACAGACCCAAATCTTTCAGCCATTCCTCATAAGACCTTCCCTCCAGACAAAGCAACATCCTGGTAACTCTCCTCAGCACCTTTCCCAATGCTTCTACATCCTTCCTGTAATGGGGCGACCAGAACTGTGCACAGTATTCCAAATGTGGCTGCACTAGCATTTTGTATAGTTGCAGCACAACATTACAGCTCCGGAATTCAATCCCTCTGCCAATAAAACCTAACATACCGGATGCCTTCTTCACAGCACTATCAACCTGGGTGGCAACTTTC
>NC_057717.1:64383350-64393779 GCF_004010195.1 Chiloscyllium plagiosum | reverse complement strand
ATAGAATTGTGGTCACTTTGCCAAAGTCTTGCCCCACGAACACCTCAGTCCCTTTCCCTACCTTGTTTTCCAAAGGGAGGTCAGCTTTTATGCCTTCCTGCAGTTAGGCCATTTCCATATTGACTGAGACAGTTTTCTTGAACATACTGAATAAATTCCTTCCATCCAAGCTGTGAGCATTACGGAGCTCCTAGTCTCGGTTTGGAGAGTTAAAATCGCCATCCATTGCAACGCTGTCATTCTTACAGATATCTGATATCAAGTTCCCTCTGACCATTGGGGGCCTGTCATACAGTCATATCAAAGTGATGACTCATTCTCATTTCTCAGTTCCACTAACATAGCTACACTGAGTGTTCACCAGGAATATCCTCTCTCAGTCGTGCTAATGATTTCACTGATCAAAAGCTCCACTCCCCTCCTCTCTTGCCTCCCCTTCTATCTTTCCTGCAGCATCTGTAATTGGGACCTTTGAACTGCCTGTCCTGTCCCTCCCTCAGCTGTGGTTCTGTAATTCGTGTGATTTCCCAGTCCCATGTTCCGTCCATGCCATGCGTTCATTTGCCTTACCTGTCAGGTTTTTTACATCAATGTTAATTCAGCTTAATTAATCAGTTTTCCTCATTGCCTGCTGTGCTCTTGCCTAGCTTATCGATCGAAATGACTCTGTTGAAATTCTGTCCTAGCCTCAACCTACAGACTGCAGCCTGATACCATCCGCCTCACTGTGGATAACACCCTCACCTTTCATGCCATGTGTAACCTGACTGATGATATCTTCTGCTTTCACATCCGAGTTATTAATGTACATAATAAACAACGATGGTTACTGTACAGATTATTGTGGTGCCACCGCTGGGCAAAGGTTTTCAATCACAAAACCAACCCTTCACAAATTATGGATCCGACTTCCCAACTTGCCTTGGAACTCATGGGCTCTTCCCTTTTGGATCAGCCTTCCATGTGGGACCTTGTCAAAGGTCTTACTGAACTCCATGTAACCCATATCATCTGCCCATCCCTCATCAATATTTTTAATCATAATTTCAAAGAAAACTTCGCTGAATTCATCGGACAGGATCTTCCTCTGCCAAATCCGTGATGACTATCCCTAATCAATCTCTGCCTTTCCAATTATTAATTCAAACTCTCCCTCAGAAATGTTTCCAATCATTTCCCTCCCCCTGCTGTCAGACTATCTGCTCTGTAATTACCTGGCCAATCCCTGCTGCCCTTTTTGAATAAAGGAACCACATTAACTATCCTCCAGTCATTTGGCACTTCACCTGTGGCCAGCAAGGTATTAAATATATCCACCAGTGCTCCAGCAACCCCCTCCTTTCCCTCCTATAGCAGTCTGGGATACATTTCATTGCACTGGGGATTTCTCCATCTTTATGTTGGTGAAAACATTTAATATGTCCTCCTTATTGATCTTACTATGTTCTCGAACCTCACCATCCCAACTGAAGTCCCTGGTTACAATGACTTTCTCCTGTGTGAATACAGATGGGAAGTATTCATTGAAGACCTCACCGACTTCCTCTGGCTCCATGCACAGATTGTCCTAACAGGCCCCACTCTTACCCAAGTAATCCTCTGACTCTAACTGTACTGGTAAAATACTTTGTGGCTTTTCCTTAACAGTATCTGCCAATGATATTTTGTGACCTCTGTTTGACCCTCATTTTTAAGGAATCCTTTGCCCACTCTATATTTGTGAATGGCTCCGCCTGTATTTATTGCACTGTGTTTTCTTTATCAAACTCGCGATATCACATGATCACTAAAGGCTAGGCTTACTGTATTGGCCATTCTCTCATCATGAACACACTGGCCATGGATTCTCATTGTATCAAATAAAAATACTCCACTTTGCAAATATTGCCCCAACTGCAGGTCGCTCCTCCCAGTCTATATTTGTCACATCCTGTCTAAAGTTAGCATTAATGATAGGAAGCTCTCTTGTGAGGTGGACAGACAGGAAACTGTGTGGATGCAGAAGGGACCCCAGGATGGTGTGCTGCGTCCCGGATGCCAGGCTCAAGGATGTCTCTGAGCGGTTGCAGAAAATTCTAAAGGGGAGGGCGAAAAGCCAGATGATATTGTGCACATCGGACAACATGACAGAGGTAGACAAAGGGATGGAGTCCTGTGAAATGAGTATCAGGCGTGCGGTAAGAAGTTAAAAAGCAGGACCTCAAGGGTTGCGGTCTCCAGATTACTCACAGTGCCACCTGCCCCAGTGAGGATAGACATTGAAAAATAGGCAGGATGGATGTGCGGCTGAGGAATGGACTCGAATCAGAGGGGCACCGGTTCCACTGCGGGAAGATTTGGTAGTCTTAACCTGGAAGGTTTAAACTAGTTTGGCAGGGACTATGAATAAGAGAGGGACCATGAAATGGTCAGGGGAAAATACATCAGCCACCGAGAGCAAGTTTACTCTTCAGGATATCCAGGGGAACAGTCAAGGGAGGTAAAAGACTTCTGGTTTAAATGTCACTTATTTCAACACACAAGGCCTGACTGGTAAGGCAGATGAGTTCAGAACATGGATTAGTTCTGGGGACTGGGATATTATAGCCATAACATAAACATGGCTGAGAGAAGGGCAGGACTGGCAGCTCAGTGTTCCAGGATACAGAAGCCACAGGCGGGACAGAAGGACAAGTAAGTGAAGAGGGGGAGTTGTCCTTTTGATAAGGGAGGACATAACAACAGAGCTTCGAGAGGATACTCTTAAGTGGTCAGCAAATGAGGCCACGTGTTTAGAACTTAGAAACAAAAAGGGTGTGGGCACTCTTTTGGGACTATATTATAGACTCCCACATAGCCAGCGAGTAGTAAAGGAGCAGACGTGGAGAGAGATTGGGGATAACAGTCGGAATAATACAGTAGTATTGGTTGGAGATTTTAATTTCTTCTGTCTTGACTGGGCCTCCCAGAGAGTTGGCCCGTACAGAATGCAGTTTGTCAAATATGTTCAATAAAGTTTCCTAAATTAAGTATCGACGGCCCCCATTCTACTCCAGCGGGTGGAACACTGGACCTCCCCTCAGAAAACGAGGTCAGGCAAGTGACTAAAGTTTCAGTTGGAGAGCACTTTGGGTCCAGTGACCACAACTGTCTTTGTTTTAAAATAACTATGGGAAAAGGTCAGACAGGTTCACAGATTGAGGTGTGAAACTGGAGCAGGGCCAGCTTTAGGACTATTGGGTAGGATCGAGCAGAGGTCAATTGGCTGAATTAAAAATCACACAACACCAGGTTATTGTCCAACAGGTTTATTTCGAAACACAGGTGATCATCCTAAAAGATAAAAGGCTGAAATTAAATTTATTTGATATTATATTCCCTGATACTGCTATCCTGTTGCTATAAATTCTGTGTCTTATGATTGTGCTGCACAACCGCCTGGTGAAGAAGCACTGCTCTTAAAGCTAGTGCCTCCAGATAAGATAAACCTGCTGGACTGTCAGCTGGTATTGTGTGATTTTTAACATTGTCCACCCCAGTCCAACACCCGCTCCTCCACATCATGCTACCATCAATTGGGTGAGTCTGTTTGAAAGAAAAGGAATTACTCGAAAATGGGAGGCTTTGAAAAGTGTTATCTCAAGAATCCAGGGCCAGTGTGTCCCTGTTAGAGTGAAGGGAAAAGCTGGCAGGTTTAGGGATCCCAGGCTGATGTGGGATATTGAGGCTCTGGTCTGATGACGGTATACATTGGGTTGAAGGTTTCCATATCTACCTAACCTCTTCGAGCAATAAAGACACAATCAATCTGTCGAGACACTAAATTCTTCTCAGTTCTCTGCCCCACTGCCGATCTGAAGAACCCAGTCCAGAACTCTCTGGACTCTCCCGATTCAGTTCCTATAAGACTCACTATCTGTGTAACATCCTCCCGTCGCTAGCACATCCTCTGTCCATGTAAGCTCCTCCAGTCTCTCCATCCATCTACCGATCTCTGTAACCTTCTCCAGCTCTTACACTACTGTCTGTGTAAACTGCACCCTCCCCTTCAACGCTTCCCATTTGACCAAACTGGAGGAGGTTACTGAAGCTCCCTTATCTGTGAAACTGTCTCCAAACAAAATTGCTATCCTTATCTCCAGGAACATCTGGCCAACTCCACACACTCCATGTCTAAATATGTCCACACCCTCCAGAACTTAAAACTTCCTGTATCTACCAACATCTTCAGTGATGACTACCATCCGTAAATCTGTTTGTTCTTTCAGTCTATACAACTGTATTTATCTGTCATCTGCTGGGTTCCCTAAACAATCCCTGTCTGTGTAAAGCATCCCAACCTAACAACATCCTTAAGGGGAAAGTGAGGTCTGCAGATGCTGGAGACCAGAGCCGAAAATGTGTCGCTGGAAAAGCGCAGCAGGTCAGGCAGCATCCAGGGAACAGGAGAATCGACGTTCCGGGCATAAGCCATCCTTGGTGGAGAGGGAGGGGGAGTTGAAGTGTTGAGCCACAGGGTGGTTGGGTTGGTTGGTCCGCCCGAAACGTCGATTCTCCTGTTCCCTGGATGCTGCCTGACTTGCTGCGCTTTTCCAGCGACACACTTTCGGCTAACAGCATTCTTATCTCTGTAAGCTGCTCCATCCCACCAACCTCCTATTCTCAATGAACTGCTGTATGTCTTACAGCTCTCCACATTTCTGTAATCTCCTGTGGCGCCATGGTCCTCCCTCCTTTGAAACCATCTCCAATCCCCACAACCTTCCCAGTCTGGGTCATCTGCTCCAGATCAGACCATTGCTCGATATGTTACCTCCGACACTCCTAGCAACCCTTCCTATTTGTGTCTCTTCATTCAGATTCTATCCTCTTAGCTTTCAGAAACCTCTTCCTGCCATTGTATCCCTCCCTATTTAGAACATGGAACAGTACAGCACGGTGCAGGCCCTTCAGTCCTCGATGTTGTGCTGACACTTAATCCTACTCTAACCTGTGAAGGTTTCCTGCAGAATTCTCCAGTCTTAGACCTTCTCTCTTTGGTAAATTCCTCCAGTCCCTACAACACTCAAGTGCTTACAAGTCCCTTCTTCAAGTCGCTACAATCCTCCTTAGCTCTGTGACCTCCTTTATAAGCATCAACTCTCAAAGTCTCTTTTTGCCACAGCTGATTGTGATGTCCCAGTTTTGGAGATCTTTATCAGAATTGATGAGCACAGCTTCAGATTCCCAGGCTGGGAGATGTGAACTCAGATGTGAATCTCTTTGCCCATTCTGTCTGTGTGCCTGACACTGAGCTGCTGCAGCTCTGGTAGAAATCACTCTCCGTGCAACTGGTAACCTCCAGATCTACAGGACTGACTAGAGCTCACCTCATCAATGCCTTCGTTTGGAATGCTCTTTACTTTAATATTTTTAAGTGGCAGGAATTGGGGAGTTTCCATTTTGAGAGAATGAAGCTTTTATCTTTGATGCTAACCCATGCAATGGAGTTTCGTGGCTTCTGTTGTTAGACCATAAGACATAGGAGCGGAAGTAAGGCCATTTGGCCCATCGAGTCCACTCCGCAAACTGTCACTTAGAGGGAATCAGAGCAGGGAATCAGAGTGCAGATGGTCTTTGCTTGGGAGAGTGTGTATTTACCAGTTTAGGTCGGCTAGGACGCAGTGTTTCTGGAGAATGTATAACCATGTAAATACCTCAGCGACTGGTAAAGGAGTGAGTGCACTGGGGGCCCTGAGCACCAGGAGCTGGGAAACCTCATGCTGTTTGTATGTGGGGCTTGGCATCAGACCGAGTGAGAGCAGCTCCCTGAGTAAATGGCAGGTGTGGAGCTTGGGATCGTCCTGCCGTGTTTGACCTTGTGCCACATCGTTATCTCCCTCTCATAAGCAAGCATGTCATGTTTCACAGTCCTGACAGTGTCCACTCCCGAGTTTCCATTTTGAGAGAATGAAGCTTTTATCTTTGATGCTGACCCATGCAATGGAGTTTCGTGGCTTCTGTTGTTAGACCATAAGACATAGGAGCGGAAGTAAGGCCATTTGGCACATCGAGTCCACTCTGCAAACTGTCACTTAGAGGGAATCAGAGCAGGGAATCAGAGTGCAGATGGTCTTTGCTTGGGAGAGTGTGTATTTACCAGTTTAGGTCGGCTAGGACGCAGTGTTTCTGGAGAATGAAAAACCATGTAAATACCTCAGTGACTGGTAAAGGAGTGAGTGCACTGGGGCCCCTGAGCACCAGGAGCTGGGAAACCTCATGTTGTTTGTATGTGGGGCTTGGCATCAGACCGAGTGAGAACAGCTCCCTGAGTAAATGGCAGGTGTGGAGCTTGGGATCGTCCTGCCGTGTTTGACCTTGTGCCACATCGTTATCTCCCTCTCATAAGCAAGCATGTCATGTTTCCCAGTCCTGACAGTGTCCACTCATTGGAATCCCTTCCAGCTGTTGAACATCTCCCTTCTCTCTCACTCCCTGCAGTCCCTCCAACCTGGCCTTTGTCTCGTATCTCCTGCAGTCCCAACTGACCTTTCTCTTTGTTATCGCATTGCATTCCTTTGAGCTGTATGGGAACAAATCTAAAGTAGATTTGGGCCAGTGAAAGAAATAGACAAAACCCCCTTCCTCATCTTTGTCAAACAGACTTTCCTCGTTTGTCTCCCTCCCATAAGGCGAAGGAAGCATCGTTTCAGTATCCACTCTGCCCATTCCCCTGAGGATCTGTACATTATGATGAGGACAACTGTCCTCCTGATGACCCTCAGTGAAACAGCACCGAAGTGACATGTTTATGTTCCTATATTTTTGCGACCACTTCATTTTGCTCTGTCCCTCGCTCATTCTGAAACTTCCCCCTGTCTGGACAGTGCTCCAAACCACTAATTACTGAGAATGCTCCAACCTCCCTATCTCTGTAAACTCCTCACTCTCTTACAATCCTCCTTGTCTGTGTGAACCCCTCCAGCTTCTACAATCCTTCCAAATTACTGAATCTTCTACAGCACTCTCTGCATGCTCCAGTCAGTACAATTCGCCATGCCTCTGTAAACCAGCCCCTTCACATCTGCCTATCTCTGCAAGATCCTGCAGTTCCACAAAACAGCCATCAACGTGGAACTTCCACCAGAGACCACTACCCACCATATCTCAGTAATCCCGTGCTGTTCTCTCTATCTCTGTTCCCAGCTTCAGTCCCGACAACCCTATTTCCATGTACGCATTCATTATGTCCCTGTAATCCTCCCAAACTGTGGAAACTCCACTTGACCTTACAACACTGCCATGATCTCTGACAGACTGCAATAATTGGTGGGCGGCACGGTGGCACAGTGGTTAGCACTACTGCCTCGCAGCGCCAGAGACCGGGGTTCAATTCCCGCCTCAGGCGACTGACTGTGTGGAGTTTGCACGTTCTCCCCGTGTCTGCGTGGGTTTCCTCCCACAATCCAAAGATGTGCAGGTCAGGTGAATTGGCCATGCTAAATTGCCCGTAGTGTTAGGTAAGAGGTAAATGTAGGGGTATGGGTGGCTTGCGCTTCGGCGGGGCGGTGTGGACTTGTTGGGCCGAAGGGCCTGTTTCCACACTGTAAGTAATCTAATCTAATCTATGTAAGTAATCTAATCTAATTTCAAACTTCTTTAATTCTATAACATCTCATTTCTCCATGCCCCTCCCTATCACAATGAGCTGTTCCAAACCTTACAAACGTTCCTGCCTGTGTACACTATTAGAAGAGTTGTTACAACTCTTCTAATTTCTGTAGTGTCCTGCAGACCCGACAATCCTCCCCGTTTTTGTGAATTCTGTCTATCACTGGTACTCTCTTTATCTGTGGAAATGCCTCCAGTCACTACAACCCCCTATACTATGTCGTCCCCACCAGACCTTAAAGCCATGCTAACTGTCTAACCTCCTTCAGGTCTATATGTTTCAACTTGCTGAAACTTGTTCCACTGTTGCAACCCCCATTTTTTTTACATTGTTTAGTCTCCGAAGCCATCCTTCTCCAATGATCTCCTCCAATGCGTACAACCTTCCCGGTCTGTGTCATCTCTTCAAATCATTTATTTTCGTTATACCTATGTATTGGTGTCACTACTTTGAGGCCATTATATCCTCCTTTCTATCTGTAAGCAGCTCCACTCACTGTAGCCCATTCAATGCTCATAAATTACTCAAATCTCTCACAACTCTCTCTATGACTGTAACTTCCTCCAGTTTCAACATGCCTCCTGATCCCTGTCATATCTTTGTGTATATACGACACTCACTCTTTCTGAAATATCTTTCAGCGCTTAAAATCAGCTCGGCCTCTAACTTACTCCAGTCTATAACTTCCGCATGATCCCTATAATATTCTTCAGTCCATACCACCACCCTGCAAAAGTCTCCGGTCCATACAGTCCACCCTATCCCTGTAACATTCTCCAGTGCATACCATCCTCCCTATCTGTTTAATATTCTATAGTCCATACCATACTCCCTATCCCTGTAATATTCTTCAGCCCATACTATCCTCACTATGCCTGTAATATTATCCAGATACTACACTGTTGTTAAATGTACCACATCCTCAAATCCTCCAAATGTATCTATACCCTGCTCAACATAATCCCTGTAACGAGCCACAACCCTACACATATCCCTATGTGGAATCTTATCAAAGCGGCGCTGACTCTGTAATTTCTTCCAAACAATAAATCTTTTCTCCTGCTGTCATTCTCTAGCACCTGTAACTATCCTTAACCCTGTCGAGCCCGCAAACGTCTCTCTAACTCTGTGACCTCGATCCACCCCTCAAAGACCCACTCTCAGTGAAACTAGCCCTGCATTTGCAGCAAGACAGGTATATAGCATTAGGAGGGGCGTGAATAGTGTGGTTGGTTGGAATCTTTCTTCCAATTTGGAAATATCAAATACTCAGGCGCCTCAATTTAATTTGAGATTGAACATTTTTAAATGAGACGAATGAGGCCAGATTTCTGTACAGAGAGGATGGAAGCTGCTCAGGAGGTGGGAGAAGTGGCAACGAGAGCAAAGTTTTGAAGTGGATTTTAGACAGCAACATGAACAGACAGAGAATAGAGGAATATAAACCAAGTGCAGGCAGATGGGGTTAATTTAGAATAGCATCATGGTCAGCACAGCCATGTTGGGCCGAAGGCCTATAACTGTTCTGTACTGTTCTATATTCTAACTTCACGTCATCTACCCTGTCAAAGCTCCTCAGAATCCTGTACGTTTCATTCAATTTCTCTCCCATTCTTCAAAACCCCAATGGATTCAAGGTCAATATAGTCTCCCTCTACTAATTGGAAAATCCCTCCAACTCCAGGATCAGCCGAGTGAACCTTCCCTGGCCTGCCTCCAACACAAGAATGTCTTTCCTTCGAGCACGCATACTGTTCATTATAATCTAGGTGTGGTCTGACTTGTGCCTTGCATAGTTTTAGCAAGACCTCCCTATTTTTAGACTCCATTCCCTCTGGAATGAATGCCAGCATTTGATTTGCCTTCTCTATTACCTGCTGACCCTGGAAGCTACCTTTTTTCAGATTGATCCACAAGAATTCCCAAAACCGTTTGTGCAGTCAGTCTGAAACCAAACGGTGTTAGTTTGACAGTAAGTTGGAAAGGTGCAGGAGACTATTGTAAAGTATATAGCAATAAACAATATTTGGATTTTTAGAAACAATTGGCAATAAAAGGAAAATATTTTACAAAAGGAAAATATTTTTAAATCTGTTGGATTCCATATTTTGGTGTAACCGTAAGTGGCAGAATAGATAACGGTTGGGGGATGGGAGAGAAGGTCAGGGTATACTTGAAATTTCAGAAGCATTTTGACATGTTTCAACAAGGGCTAAACATTAACTAGGGAGAGAATAGGGCCCCTGAAAGTTCAACGACGCTGTTTATGTGGAATCACTGTTGATGGTGGAGATACAGAACAAATATCTTGCGTTAGAATTTACTGAGAAGAAAAACATGGAAACTCGGGAATTGAGAACTTAAATAGTGATGACTTGAATAGAGTTCTCATTTGAGAACAGGAGGTGCTGGATGTCTTAACATGCAAACAAAGTTCCTAAAGCCTTGGGACACGATCAGATGTATCCCAGCGCTTTGTGAGAATCTCGGGAGGAAATTGTAGGGCCGCTTGCAGAGATATTTATACCAAACTAGTGAGACTGATGGCAGAGGTGGGTAAGTTGTTGGAGGAGATGCTGAGAGAAAGTATCATCATGCATTTGGAAAGGCAAGGACAGATTAGCGATAAACATCATGGATTTGTGTGTGGAAAATCATGTCCCACATACCTGACTGAGTGTTCGTGGAGGAAGACAAGTGATAGATCAAAGCAGAGCACGCGATGTCCACATTAACTTTAGCAATGCCTTTGACAATGTTCTGCATGGCAGACTGGTTGATAAATTTAGATCACACATA
>NC_057717.1:64364293-64382850 GCF_004010195.1 Chiloscyllium plagiosum | reverse complement strand
ACGTGATTTTATAAAAATCAGGAGTGCAGTAGGACGAAGAAACGTTGTCAACGTTTAATCAGATGATAGGAACAGGGAGAGGTGAAGGTTTTGGAGGTGGTGAGAGTGTTACCGAGAGTGTTCAGGGCCTGAACGTGTTACAAAGCCAGTACGAATTGCTGCATCTGGAGGTGTTTGCAGGGGTAAGGAGGGGCATATGTATTATTATTTATTTATTCATGGCCTGAGGATGTCACCGATTGGACCAGCATACATTACCCCACTGCTAATTACCCAGAGGGCATTTCAGAGTCAGACATATTGCTGTCGGTCTGGAGTCACATGTGAGCCAGACCAGGTAAGAATGTCAGATGTCCTTCATAAAGAATATACGTGAACTAGTTGAGTTTTTCCAGATAAATAACAATGCTTATATGTTGCCCTCACTAATGTCCTGTGCAGGTACAACCTGACATCCCAACTCCTATTCTCAAAGCTGTGACCAATGAAGGTAACCATCCCAAACGTCTGCTTCACCAGCCTGTCTACCTTTGACGCTACATTCAAAGAACTGTGTACATGCACCCCTGGATCACTGACTGACAACACGACCCAGGGCCCATACAATTGGACAAGTCTAGTCCTGGTCTTGTTTACCAGAATGTAACACTGTGCATTTCTCCACCGGCTATTCCTCACCTCACTGGACCCGCAGTCGACCTCATTGTAATCTTAGATAACCCTCTTCGCTGCCCACTTTACCAACAATTTCAGTGTCACTCACAAACGTGCTAACCATGACTCCTGTACTATCATCCAAAAGTTTTAGATAAATGATGCACAACAGTGAAGCAGCACCGAACTCCACGGCACACCGTTGGTCACAGGCCTGTTGTTTGAGCAGCAACCCTCTATGAACACGCTCTGTCTCCTACTGTTAATCCAATTTTGTATCCAGTTGGTGAGCGCTCCCTGGTTATGTGTGATCTAAACTTATCAACCAGTCTGCCATGCAGAACCTTGTCAAAGGCCTTGCTAAAGTTAATGTGGACCTTGCGTGCTGCTCTGCTTTGATCTGTCACTTGTCTACCTCCACGAACCCTCATCAGGTATGTAAGACATGATTTTCCACGCACAAATCCATGATGTTTATCGCTAATCTGTCCTTGCCTTTCCAAATGCATGATAATCATTTCTCTCAGAATCTCCTCCAACAACTTACCCACCTCTGCCATCGGTCTCACTAGTTTGGTACAAATATCTCTGCGAGGGGCCCTACAATTTCCTCCCTAGATTCTCACAAGGCGCTGAGATACATCTGATCGAGTTCCAAGGCTTTATGAACTTTGTTTGCATTTTAAGACATCCAGCACCTCCTGTTCTCCAATGAGATCTCTATTCAAGACATTACTATTTATTTTCTCAAGTTCCCGAGCTTCCATGTCTGTCTCCTCAGTAAATTCTAATGCAAGATATTTGTTCTGTATCTCCCCCATCAACAGTGATTCCAGATAGACAGCCTCATTGACCTTTCAGGGGTCCTATTTTCTCCCTAGTTAATTTTTAGCCCTTGTTGAAACATGTCAAAATGCTTCTGAAATTTCAAGTATCCCCCGGCCTTCTCTCTCATCCCCCAACCGTTATCTATTCTGCCACTTACGGTCACACCAAAATATGGAATCCAACAGATTTAAAAATATTTTCCTTTTGTAAAATCACGTGTTGCCCATTGTTTCTAAATATCCAAATATTGCTTATTGCTATATATTTTACAATACTCTCCTGCACCTTTCCAATTTATTGTCAAGCGAACACCGTTTGGTTTCAGACTGACTGCACAAACGGTTTTAGGAATTCTTGTGGATCAATCTGAAAAAATAGGGTCAGCAGGTAATAGAGAAGGCAAATCAAACGCTGGCATTCATTGCAGAGGGAATGGAGTCTAATAATAGGGAGGTCTTGCTAAAACTATGCAAGGTACAAGTCAGACCACACCAAGATTATAATGAACAGTATGCGTGCTCGAAGCAAAGACATGCTTGTGTTGGAGGCCGGCCAGGGAAGGTTCACTCAGCTGATCCTGGAGATGGCGGGATTTTCCAATGAGAAGATGGAGACTATATTTACTTTGAATCCATTCGGGTTTTGAAGAATGGGAGAGAAATTGAATGAAACGTCCAGGATTCTGAGGGGCTTTGACAGGGGAGATGCCATAAGTTAGAATATAGAACAGTACAGAACAGTAATAGGCCCTTCGACCCAACATGGCTGTGCTGACCATGATGCTATTCTAAATTAATCCCATCTGCCTGCACATAGTTTATGTTCCTCTATTCCCTGCCTGTTCATGTTGCTGTCTAAAATCCACTTCATAACTTTGCTCTCGTTGCCACTTCTCCCACCTCCCGAGCAGCTTCCATCCTGTCTGTACAGAAATCTGGCCTCACTCGTCTCATTTAAAAAAATTCAATCTCAAATTAAATTGAGGCGCCTGAGTATTTGATATTTCCACATTGGAAGAAGGATTCCAACTGTCCACACTATTCACGCCTCTCCTAATGCTATATACCTGTCTTCCTGCAAATGCAGGGCTCTTTTCACTGAGAGTGGGTCTTTGAGGGGTTTATCGAGGTCACAGAGTTAGAGAGACTTTTGCGGGCTCGACAGGGTTAAGGATAGTTACATGTGCGAGAGAATGTTCGCAGGAGAAAAGATGTATTGTTTGGAAGAAATTACAGAGACAGCTCCGCTTTGATTAGATTCCACATAAGGATATATGTAGGGTTTCTGGTTCCTTACAGTGATTATGTTGAGCACGGTGTAGATACATTTGGAGGATTTGAGGATGTGGTACATTTAACAACAGTGTAGTATCTGGATAATATTACAGGGATAGCGAGGATAGTATGGACTGAAGAATAATACAGGGATAGGGAGAATGGCATGGACTATAGAATGTTAAACAAATAGGGAGGATGGTATGCACTGGAGAATGTTAAAGGGATAGGGTGGACTGTATGGACCGGAGATTTTTGCAGGGTGGTGGTATGGACTGAAGAATATTACAGGGATAGTGAGGAAGTTATGGACTGGAGTAAGTTAGAGACAGAGCTGATTTTAAGCGCTGGAAGATATTTCAGAAAGAGTTGTACATGCATCAAGATATGACAGGGATCAGGAGGCATGTTGAAACTGGAGGAGGTTACAGTCATAGAGAGGGTTGTGAGAGATTTGAGTAATTTATGAGCATCGGATGGGCTACAGTGTGTGGAGCTGCTTACAGATATAAAATAGTATACGATGGCCTCAGAGCAGTGACACCAATACATAGGTATAACGAAAATAAAGGATTTGAAGAGATGACACAGACCGGGAAGGTTGTACGCATTGGAGAAGGATGGCTTTGGAGACTAAACAATGTGAAGAAAAAAGGGGATTGCAACAGTAGAACAGGTTTCAGCGAGTTGAAATATATCGACCTGAAGGAGGTTAGACAGTTAGCATGGCTTTCAGGTCTGGTGGGCACTACACAGTATTGGGGGTTGTAATGACTGGACGCATTTCCACAGATAAAGAGAGTACCAGGAATAGACAGAATTCACAAAAACGGGGAGGATTGTAGGGTCTGCAGGACACTACAGAAAGTAGAAGAGTTGTAACAACTCTTCTGAAGGTGTACACAGGTAGGAACGTTTGTAAGGTTTGGAGCAGCTCATCATGATAGGAAGGAGCATGGAGAAATGAGATGTTATAGAATTACAGAAGTTTGAAATTACTGCAGGCACTCAGAGATCATGGCAGTGTTGTAAGGTCAAGTGGAGGTTCCACAGTTTGGGAGTATTGCAGGGACTTGATGAATGTCTACATGGAAATGGGGTTGTCGGGACTGAAGCTGGAATAGAGATAGAGAGAACAGCATGGGATTACAGAGACATGGTGGGTAGTGGTCTCTAGTGGAAGTTCCACGTTGATGGCTGTTTTGTGGAACTGCAGGATCTTGCAGAGATATGAAGGGGCTGGTTTGCAGAGGCATGGAGAAATGTAGTGACTGGAGCATGCAGAGATGGTGAGTGCTGTAGAAGATTCAATAATTTGGAAGGATTGTAGAAGCTGGAGGGGTTCACACAGACAAGGAGGATTGTAAGAGAGTGAGGAGTTTTCAGAGATAGGGAGGTTGGAGCATTCTCAGTAATTAGTGGTTTGGAGCACTGTCCAGACTGAGGGAGGTTTCAGAATGAGGGAGGGACAGAGCAAAAGAAGTAGTCGCAAAAATATAGGAACGTAAACATGTCACTTCGGTGCTGTTCCACTGAGGGTCATCAGGAGGACAGTTGTCCTCATCAAAATGTACAGATCCTCAGGGGAATGGGCAGGGTGGATACTGAAAGCATGCTTTCATCCCCTTATGGGAGAGAGACAAACAAGGAAACTTTGTTTGACAAAGATGAGGAAGGGGGAGTTGTCTATTTCTTTCACTGGCCCAAACCTGCTTTAGATTTGTTCCCATAAAGCTCAAAGGAATGCAATGCGATAACAAAGAGAAAGGTCAGTTGGGACTGCAGGAGATACGAGACAAAAGCCAGGTTGGAGGGACTGGAGGGAGTGAGAGAGTAGGGAGATGTTCAACAGCTGGAAGGGATTCCAGGCAGTGGACACTGTCAGGACTGGGAAACAAGACACGCTTACTCATGAGAGGGAGATAACGATGTGGCACAAGGCCAAACACGGAAGGACGATCCCAAGCTCCACACCTGCCATTTACTCAGGGAGCTGTTCTCACTCAGTCTGACGCCAAGCCCCACATACAAACAGTATGAGGTTTCCCAGATCCTGGTGCTCAGGGCCCCCAATGCACTCACTCCTTTACCAGTCGATGAGGTACCTACACGGTTATACATTCTCCAGAAACAGAGTGTCCTTGCCGACCTAAACTGGTAAATACATACTCTCCCAAGCAAAGACCATCTGCACTCTGATTCCCTGATCTGATTCTCTCTGAGTGACAGTTTGCAGACAACAACAGAATCCACGAAACTCCATTGAATGAGTCAGCATAAAAGATAAAAGCTTCATTCTCTCAAAATGGAAACTCCCCAATTCCTGCCACTTAAAAATATTAAACTAAAGAGCATTCCAAATGAAGGCATTGATGAGGTGACCTCTAGCCAGTCCTGTATATCTGGAGGTTACCAGTTGCACGGAGAGTGCTTTCTACCAGAGCAGCAGCAGGTCAGTGTCAGGCACACAGACAAAATGGACAAATAGATTCACATCTGAGTTCACATCTCCCAGCCTGGGAATCTGAAGCTGTGCTCATCAATTCTGATAAAGATCTCCAGAATTAGGACATCACAATCAGCTGTGGCAAACTGAGGCTTTGAGAGTTGATGCTTATAAAGGAGGTCACAGAGCTAAGGAGGATTTTAGGGACTTGAAGAAGGGACTTGTGAGCACTTGCGTGTTGTAGGGACTTGAAGAACTTACCAAAGAGAGAAGGTCTAAGACTGGACGATTCTGCAGGAAACCTTCACAGATTAGAGTAGGATAAAAGGTCAGCACGACATCGAGAGCTGAAGGGCCTGCACTGTGTTGTACTGTTCCACGTTATAAATAGGGAGGGCTACAATGGCAGGAAGAGGTTTCGGAAAGTTGGAGAGGATGGGATCTGAATGAAGAGACACAAATAGGAACGTTTGCTGGGAGTGTCGGAGGTAACATATAAAGCAATGGTCTGATCTGGAGCAGATGATCCAGACTGGAAGGTTGTGGGGACTGGAGGTGTGTTTCAAAGGAGGGAGGACCATGGCGCCACAGGAGATTACAGAAATGTGGAGAGCTGTAAGACATACAGGAATTCATGGAGAATAGGAAGTTTGGGGGATGGAGCAGTTTACAGGGATACGTATGTTGTTAGTTTGCGATGATTTATACAGACAGGGATTGTTTAGGGAACCTAGCAGATGACAGATAAATACAGTTGTACAGACTGGAAGAACAAACAGATTTACGGATGGTAGTAATGACTGAAGATGTTGGTAGATAGAGGAAGGCTTAGGTTCTGGAGGGTATGGACATATTTAGACATGGAGGTGTGGAGTTAGCGAGATGTTCCTGGAGATAAGGATAGCAATTTTGTTTGGAGACAGATTCACAGATAAGGGAGCTTTAGTAACCTCCTCCAGTTTGGTCAAAGTGGGAAGGGTTGGAGGGGAGGGTGCAGTTCACACAGACAGGAGTGTAAGAGCAGGAGAAGGTTATAGAGATCGGTAGATGGATGGAGAGACTGGAGGAGCTTACATTGACAGAGGGTGTGCTAACGACGGGTGGATGTTACACAGATGGTGAGTCTTATAGGAACTGAATCAGGAGAGTCACAGGGATTGGACTGGGTTCTACAGATCGGCAATGGGGCAGAGAACTGCGAAGAATTTAGTGTTCTGACTGATTGATTGTGTCTTTATGGCTCGAAGAGGTTAGGTAGATATGGAAATGTTAAACCCAATGTATACCATCATCAGACCAGAGCCTCAATATGCCTCATCCGCCAGGGATCCCTAAACCTGCCAGCTTTTCCCTTCACTCTCACAGGGACACACTGGCCCTGGATTCTTGAGATAACACTTTTCAAAGCCTCCCATTTTCCAGTAATTCCTTTTCTTTCAAACAGACTCACCCAATTGATAGTAGCATGATGTGGATGAGCCTGCGTTGGACTGGGGTCGACAATGTTAAAAATCACACAACACCAGCTGACAGTCCAGCAGGTTTATCTTATCTGGAGGCACGAGCTTTCAGAGCAGTGCTTCTTCACCAGGCGGTTGTGCAGCACAATCATAAGACACAGAATTTATAGCAACAGGATAGCAGTGTCAGGAAATGTAATATCAAATAAATTTAATTTCAGCCTTTCATCTTTTAGGACGATCACCTGTGTTTCGAAATAAACCTGTTGGACAATAACCTGGTGTTGTGTGGTTTTTAATTCAGCGAATCGACCTCTACTCGATCCTACCCAATAGTCCCAAACCTGGCCCTGCTCCAGTTTCACACCTTAATCTGTGAACCTGTCTGATCTTTTCCCATAGCCATTTTAAAACAAAGACAGTTGTGGTCAGTGGACCCAAAGTGCTCTCCAACTGACACTTTAGTCACTTGCCTGACCTCGTTTTCTGAGGTCCAGTGTTGCACCCGCTGGAGTAGAGTGGGGGCCGTCGACATCTTAATTTAGGAAACTTTATTGAACATATTTGACAAACTGCATTCTGTACGGACCTACTCTCTGGGTGGCCCAGCCAATACAGAAGAAATTATAATCTCCAACCAATACGACTCTATTATTCCGACTGTTATCCACAATCTCTCTCCACACCTGCTCCTTTACTACCCGATGGCTATTTTGGAGTGTGTAATACAGTCCCAAAAGAGTGCCCACCCCCTTTATGTTTCTACGTTCTAAACACGTGGCCGCATGTGATGACCACTTAAGAGTATCCTCTCGAAGCTCTGTTGTTATGTCCTCCCTTATCAAAAGGACAACTCCCCCTCCTCACTTACTTGTCCTTCTGTCCTGCCTGTCGCTTCTATATCCTGGAACACTGAGCTGCCAGTCCTGCCCTTCTCTCAGCCATGTTTCTGTTATGGCTATAATATCCCAGTCCCCAGAGCTAATCCGTGTTCTGAGCTCGTCTGCCTTACCAGTCAGGCCTTGTGTGTTTAAATAAATGCCATTTAAACCAGAAGTCTTTTCCCTCCCTTGACTGTGCCCCTGGATATCCTGAATAGTAAACTTGCTCTCGATGGCTGATGTATTTTCCTCTCAGCATTCAATGGTCCCTCACTTATTCAGAGACCCTGCCAAACTTGTTTAAACCTTCCAGGTTAAGACTACCAAATCTTCCCGCAGTGGCACTGGTGCCCCTCTGATTCAAGTCCATTCCGTCCCCCTTTTACAGGTCACCTCTACCCAAAAAGAGGTCCCAATGATGCAAAAACCCTGCCCCCGACACCAGCACCTCAGCCGCACATCCATCCGGCCTATTTATCTATGTCTATCCTCACTGGGGCAGGTGGCACTGGGAGTAATCTGGAGACTACTACTCTTGAGATCCTGCTTTTTAACTTCTTACCTCACGCCTGATATTCATTTCACAGGACCCCATCCCTTTGTCTACCTCTGTCATGTTGTTCGACGTGCACAATAACATCTGGCTGTTCACCTTCCCCTTCAGAATTTTCTGCAACCGCTCAGAGACAGCCTTGACCCTGGAACCCGGGAGGCAGCATACCATCCTGGGTCCCTTCTGCATCCACACAGTTTCCTCTCTGTCCACCTCACAAGAGCGCCTGCTATCATTACTGCTAACTTTAGACAGGATCTGACAAATATAGACTGGGAGGAACGACCTGCAGTTGGGGCAATATTTGCAAAGTGGAGTATTTTTAAGTGATACAATGAGAATCCATGGCCAGTGTGTTCATGATGAGGTAATGGCCAATACAGTATGTCTAGCAATTAATGATCATGTGATATTGCAAGTTTGATAAAGAAAACAGTACAATAAACACTGGCGGAGCCATTCACAAATATAGAGTGGGCAAAGGATATCTCAAAAGTGAGGGTCAAACAGAGGTCACAAAATATGCTTGGCAGATACTGTTAAGGAAATTCACAAAGTATTTTACCAGTACAGTTAGAGTCAGAGGATTACTTGGGAAAGAGTGGGGCCTGTTAGAAACCAAAGGGGCAATATGTTCATGAAGCCAGAGGAAGTCAGTGAGGTCTTCAATGAATACTTCCCATCTATATTCACACAGGAGAAGGACATTGTAACCAGGGACTTCAGTTGGGATGGTGAGGTTCGAGAACACAGTAAGATCAATAAGGAGGAGATATTAAATGTTTTCACCAACATAAAGATGGAGAAATCCCCAGTGCAATGAAATGTATCCCAGACCGCTATAGGAGGGAAAGGAGGAGATTGCTGAGGCACTGGTGGATATATTTAATACTTTGCTGGCCACAGGTGAAGTGCCGAATGACTGCAGGATAGTTAATGTGGTTCTTTAGTTCAGAAAGGGCGGCAGGGATAGGCCAGGTAATTACAGAGCAGGTAGCCTGACAGCAGGGGGAGGGAAATTATTGGAAACAATTCTGAGGGAGAGTTTGAATTAATAATTAAAAAGGCAGAGATTGATTAGGGATAGTCATCACGGATTTGGCAGAGGAAGATCCTGTCCGATGAATTCAGCGAAGTTTTCTTTGGAATTACGATTAAAAATATTGATGAGGGCCGGGCAGATGATGTGGGTTACATGGAGTTCAGTAAGGCATTTGACAAGGTCCCATATGGAAGGCTGGTCCAAAAGGGAAGAGCCCATGGGTTCCAAGGCAAGTTGGGAAATCGGATCCATAATTAGTGGAGGGTTGGTTTTGTGATTGAAAACCTTTGCCCAGCGGTGGCACCACAATAATCTGTACAGGAACTATCGTTGTTTATTATGTACATTAATAACTCGGATGTGGGTGTTATCCACAGTGAGGCGGTTGGTATCAGGCTGCAGTCTGCAGGTTGAGGCTAGGACAAAGTTTCAACAGAGTCATTTCGATCGATAAGCTAGGCAAGAGCACAGCAGAAAATGAGGGAAAAGTGATTAATTAAGCTGAATTAACTTTGATGTAAAAGGCCTGACAGGTAAGGCAGATGAATGAACGGCATGGAAAGAACATCGGACTGGGAAATCACAGGAATTACAGAAACACAGCTGAGGGAGGGACAGGGCAGGCAGTTCAAAGATCCCACGGTCAGATGCTGCAGGAAGGATAGAAGGGGAGGCAAGAGAGGAGTGGGAGTGGAGCTTTTGATCAGTGAAATCATTACTGCAGGACTGAGAGACGATATTCCTGGTGGACACCCGGTGTATCTATGTTAGTGGAACTGAAACATGAGAATGAGTCATCACTTTGATATGACTGCATGAGAGGCCACCAATGGTCAGAGGGAACTTGATCTCAGATATCTGTAAGAATGATAGCGTTGTAATGGATGGCGATTTTAACTCTCCAAACCGAGACTGGGACCACCGTAATCCTTACAGCTTGGATGGAAGGAATTTATTCAGTATGATCAAGAAAACTGTCTCAGTCAATATGGAAATGGTCTAACTGCAGGGAGGCATAAAAGCTGACCTCCCTTTGGGAAACAAGGTACGGAAGTGGACTGAGGTGTTCGTGGGGCAAGATTTTGGCAAAGTGACCACAATTCTATTAGTTTTTTAAAAAGGGTGTGGAAATGGACAGCCCTGGTCCACAAGTTAATGATCAAAATAGGCCTTGCCTTAATCCAGAAGATATTAGTCAAGAGCTTTTAACAATTGAATGTGGAAGCTATTTGCCGGTAAAGGGACGTCAGGCAGTTGCGAAGATTTCAAAAGAGACATAAAATTATAGTTCAGGGCCAGCATATTCCTGTTAGTGTGAAGGATTATGCTGATACTAATAGTAAACACTGGATGGCTGGAGTTACTGAGGTTCTGGCCAAAACAGAAGGGGGCACATGTCAGATATAGCCAGCTGGATAAAGTAAATCTCTTGAAAAACATTGTGGGTGGAGTAATACACTTGAGAGGGAAATCAGAAAGGCCCAAATGGGACCTGAGAGACGTTTGGCAGATAAGGCTCTTGAAAATTCAAAGAGATTCTACAAGTATATTAACAACAGAAGATTAACTCGGGACTGAATGTGACGCCTTAAAGATCAATGAAGCCGTTCATATGTGGAACCACAGGAGATGGGTGATATCGTAAAAACAATTCACGTCAGAACCTACTGTGGAGAAACACGTGGGAAGTCAGGGAAATGAACAGTGATGTCCTCAAAAAGAGTTCACATTGGAGAACAGGAGGAGCTAGAGGTATTAAAACACATAAAATGTATAGAACTCCCTGGGCACTAATCACGTATATCCCAGGACATTGTGGGAGGTTAGGGAAGAAATTTCGGGGCCCCTTAAAGAGATATTTCTATCACTGACAGCTACAGGCGATGAGCTGGAGGATGGTAATGTTGTGCCGGTATTTAAGAAAGGCTGTGAGGGAAAGCCAGGGACATAAAGACTACTTATCTTGATGTCACTTGCAGATGACGTTAAAGTCAGTGGAGTAGTGGACAGTGTGGAAGAATGTTGCAGGTTGCACGGGGACTTAGGTAAACTGCAGAACTGGGCTGAGAGATTGCAAATGGAGTTCAATGCAGCTAAATGTGAGGTGATTTTCTTTGGGAAGAATATCAGGAATGCAGAATACTGTGTCAATGGAAAGATTCTTGCCAGTGTGGTTGTGCAGAGGAATCTAGGGGTCCATGTGTATAGATTCGTGAAAGTTGCCACCCAGGTTGATAGTGCTGTAAAGTAGGCATCCGGTGTGTTAGGTTTTATTGGCAGAGGGATTGAATTCCGGAGCTGTAATGTTGTGCTGCAACTATACAAAATGCTAGTGCAGCCACATTTCGAATACTGTGTACAGTTCTGGTGGCCCCATTACAGGAAGGATGTGGAAGCATTGAGAGTTACCAGGATGTTGCCTGGTCTGGAGGGAAGGTCTTATGAGGAAAGGCTGAAAGATTTGGGTCTGTTCTAATTGTAAAGAAGAAGGCTGGGGGCGTATTTGATAGAGGCATACAAGATGATCAGAGGATTAGATAGGGTAGACAGTGAAAGTCTTTTTTCCTACAAAGCTTGTCAGATTGTACGAGGGGGCAGAGGTACAAATTGAGGGGTGATAGATTTAAGATAGATACCAAAGGCAGGTTCTTTACTCAGAGAGTGGTAAGGGCGTGGAATGTCCTGCCTGCCAAAGTAGTTAACTCAGCCGCATTAGGGAGATGTAAACAATACTTGGTTTAGCACATGGATGATGATGGGATAGTGTGTGTGTGTGTGTGTGTGGGGGGGGGGGGGGGGGAGGGGGGGATGGGCTTTGATTAGTTCATAGGTCGGTGCAATATCGAGGGCGGAAGGGACTGTACTGCGCTGTACTATTCTATGTTCGATGTCATTGGTGTGAATGTTGTTAGAAGCGACTCCACGGAACAGGAGTAACATGCATTTGGAAAGGCAAGGATAGATTAGAGATAGTAAGCTCAGTTTTGTGCATACAAAGCAGTGTCTCTCAAACTTGACTGAGTTCGTCAAAGAGGTGAAAAGAAGATAGATGAAACCAGAGCAGTTGATGTTCTCTATCCTGACTTCCATCAAGGTCTTTGACAGAGTTTAGCGTGGTGCACTGGTAGATAAGGTTAGGTAACATGGGATCTGGGTGAGTGAGCCAAACGAATGCAAAATGGGCTTGACAGTAGGAGGCACAGGGTGTGGTAGAGGATTGTTGTGCAGATTGGAGGCCTCTGAACAGCAGTGTGCCCTAAGGATTGGTGCTGGGTCCACATGTGCATTATTTACATAAATGAAAAATTATGAATCATTGTTAGTAGGTTTGTAGATAACAAAATTGTGTTATAGTGGGCAGTGAATGCAGTTACTGACGGGGATCTTGATCAACTGGGCCAATGGGTCAAAGAATGAAAGATGGATTTCAATTGAGGTGATGCATTTTGTTAAGACAAACCTGGGAGGACTAACACAGTTAATGGTAGGGCCCTGGGCAGTGTTGTCGAACAGAAAGAGCCCGAGGGGTACAGTTACATTGTTCCTAGGACGTTGCGTCACAGGTGGACAGGATGGTGAAAGCAGCATTTGGCTCACTTACCCTCAAGGGTCAGAGCATTGAGTACATGAGTTGGTACATCATGATATGGCTGTACAAGACATTGCTGGGTCTTCAGTTGGAGTACTGCGTAGAATTCTGATCATCCCGATTTAGGAAGCATTTTCTGAAACTGGAAATGGAGCAAACATTGACAAAATGTTACTTATAATGGAGGGTTTGACTCAAGGAAATTATCTCAACCTGGATAACCTGAAAAGCAAAACCGGGGAAATTAGGTAGATTTGGCAGTAAGATGAAGGGCAAACTAAAGAGATTCTGCAGCATGCAAGTACAAAAAAGCAACTGTAGAGACAATAGAGCTCCTCAAAGATCAATAAGGCCATCCATGTGTGCAACCAAAGAAGATGGGCAAATGTCAAACTGAATATTTCATGTCAGAACGTTTTGTGGACAAACATTAGGTCAGAAAGGGAAAGAAACAGTGAAATCTTGAAAAAAGTTGTTATTACAGAAGTGGTGCTGGAGATCTTAAAACACAAAGATAGAGAATGCCCTCGGTCTTGTACGAGTGAATCTCAGCAAATTGTGGCAAAACAGTGGCAGGGACACGAGCAGAAATATTTATATATTGTCCTTCGTATTTCCATTGGGTGTAGGTCGCTGAGGGCTCACCTTATAAAGGTTTATAAAACCATGAGGTGTAGATGTAAGGTGAATAGCCAAGGTCTCTACCCCAGACTAGAGGAGTCTATAACTAGAAATCACAAATATGAAGTGAGAGAGTAAATACTTCTCACACAGAGGATGGTGCTTGTATTAAATGAGCTGCCAGAGAAGTGGGAGAGAAAAGTACAATGACAACATGGAAAAGACATTTGGGGGGGTACATGGAGAGGAGAAGGTTTGAAGGAATATGGGTCAAAGACATGCAAATCGATTCGTTCAGGAACGGTGGTCAACATGGACTGGTTGGACTAAAGGTTCTGCTTCCGTGCTACACAACTCTGTCATTGGAGGAGGAGACTACTGAGATAAGGCATGTGAAGAGACTGAAGCAAGTTACAGAGATACAACTGGTAGTCTGGAATGCAGCACATTTCAAATATGTGGAGGGACTGTCCGGAAGGGAGGAGGTTAGCGAGGTAGGAACTGTTATAGGAGTTACAAATCATCGAAGACACTAGTCCCAAAGAAATGACGTAGGTACAATGTTGCACGGACAGAACAGTACAGAACGATCCAGGCAGCATTCCCAGCCTCGCATGGGAGGCCTACTTTCCCCTCTGATGTAATGATGCTCACGAAGACAGCACATACCTGGATTGATATCTGTGACTCTCCCTGTGCTATCTTAGTACAACAGAAAATAGAGGTGATGATTGATCCTTGGGTGTGTCTGTACAGTGCTCCCGCTCCAACACTGTATCGATGTCATGTCTTATTAGGCAATGTTTGGAGCCCGCTCGTTGCTCTCTGTTCTTTTCACTGTGAGAGATTTTGCTTAGTGCAGGATTTATTGAAGGTGCCAGATCTCCCTTCCCTTTGACTCTCTGGCTGACCAACCATCTTCAATGAGTTGATGGAAGAGACACCAAGCAGTTGGGAGTCAGGACGACCCGCAGGAGACAGAGAAATAGAAAGCATGCCTAATTGAACTGATGCAGTGGGAATTACATATGTAGAACGATACTGTGTCCTAGAGAGGTCCGGAAAAACCCAGTCTCCATCCCTGGCCTGTGCTGTTGCGTCTCTCTGGAGTGGAGAATTCTGTTGGCTCAGGATCCGGAGTAGCTCCAGGACACAGAGGCAGCAATTAGACCTACAGAATGAGGGTGCAGAATGATTTCAGGATCACACTATCGTAAAGGAATAACTGGTTTGGCTTCATGATGCACTGGTATAACCGGTCAGGGATGAACAACCAGTGAGCAGGCGAAGTGATGGCCCAGTGGTATTATTGCTAGAGAATGTACGAAACAATAATGCCTGTTGTCAGTGGGAGTAATTATCCCCAGGAAAAATAATAACTGTTGTCAGTGTGAGTAATTATCCCCCGCAACAGAACTGCCTGTTGTCAGTGTGAGTAATTATCCCAAGCAACAATAAGGTCAGCTGCCAGTGTGAGTAATTATCCCCAGCAACAATAATGCCTGTTGTCAGTGTGAGTAATTTTCCCCAGCAACAATAATGTCTGTTGTCTGTGTGAGTATTTATCCCCGCCAACAATAATGCCTGTTGTCAGAGTAATTATACCCAGCAACAATAATGCCGGTTGTTGTTGTGAGTAATTATCCCCAGTAACAGTAATGCCTGTTGTCAGTGTGAGTAATTGTCCACAGCAACAATTATGCCTGTTGTCATGTTATAAATTAACCACAGCAACAATAATGCCTGTTCGCAGTGTGAGTAATTATCCCCAGCAACAATAATGCCTGTTGTCATTGTGAGTAATTATCCCCAGCAACTGTAATGCCTGTTGTCAGTGTTAATAATTATCCCCAGAAACAATAATGCCTGTTGTCAGTGTGAGTAATTAACCCCAGCAACAATAATGTCTGTTGCCAGTGTGAGAAATTATCCGCAGCAACAATAATACCTGCTGTCACTGTGAGTAATTATCACGAGCAACAATAATGCCTGTTGTCAGTATGAGTAATTATCCCCAGCAACAATAATGCCCGTTGTCAGTGTAGTAATTATCCACAGCAACAATAATGCCTGTTGTCAGTGTGAGTGATTATCCACAGCAACAATATTGTCTGTTGTCAGTGCGAGTAATTATCCCAGCAACAATAATGCCTGTTGTTCCGTGTGATTAATTATCCCCAGCAACAATAATGCCTTTTGTCAGTTTGAGTAATTATCGAGAGCAACAATAATGCCTGTTGCCATTGAGAGTAATTGTCCCCACCAACAATAATGCCTGTTGTCCACGTGAGTAATTATCCACAGCACAATAATGCCTGTTGCCAGTGTGAGTAATTATCCACAGCAACAATAATGTCCCCAGCAACAATAATGCCTGTTGTCAGTGTGCGTAATTGTCCCCAGCAACAATAATGCCTGTTGTCAGTGTGCGTAATTGTCCCCAGCAACAATAATGCCTGTTGCCTGTGTGAGTAATTATCCCCAGCAATAATAATGTCTGTTGTCAGTGTGAGTGATTATCCCCAGCAACAATAATGCCTGTAGTCCCGTGTGTGTAATTATCCCCTGCAACAATAATGCCTGTTGTCAGTGTGAGTAATTATCCCCAGCAAAAACAATTCCCGTTGTCCGTGTGAGAAATTATCCCCAGCAACAATAATGTCCGTTGTCAGTGTTAGTAATTATTCCAACAACAATAATGCCTGCTGTCAGTGTGAGTAATTATCCCCAACAACAATAATGCCTATTGACAGTGTGAGTAATTGTCCTCAACAACAATAATGCCTGTTGATAGTGTGAGTAATTATCCCCAGCACAATAATACCAGTTGTCAGAGTGAGTAATTACTACCAGCAACAATAATGGCTGTTGTCCATGTGAGTAATTATCCCCAGCAACAGTAATGCCTGTTGTCAGTGTGAGTGATTATCCACAGCAACACTAATGCCTGTTGTCAGTGTGAGTGATTATCCACAGCAACAATAATGTCTGTTGTCAGTGCGAGTAATTATCCCCAGCAACAATAATGCCTGTTGTTCCGTGTGATTAATTATCCCCAGCAACAATAATGCCTTTTGTCAGTTTGAGTAATTATCGAGAGCAACAATAATGCCTGTTGCCATTGAGAGTAATTGTCCCCACCAACAATAATGCCTGTTGTCCACGTGAGTAATTATCCACAGCACAATAATGCCTGTTGCCAGTGTGAGTAATTATCCACAGCAACAATAATACCTGTTGTGTGTGCGTGTAATTAACGACAAAACAGTAACGCCTGATGCCAGTGTGAGAAATTAACCCCAGCAACAATAATGCCTGTTGTCTGTGCGGGTAATTATCGCCAGCAACAGTAATGCCTGTTGTCAGTCGGAGTAATTGTCCCCATCAACAATAATGCCTGTTGTCAGTGAGATTAATTATCCCCACCAAAAACAATGCCCGTTGTCAGTGAGAGTAATTGTCGCCAACAACAATAATGCCTGTTGTCAGTCGGAGTAATTGTCCCCATCAACAACAATGCCTGTTGTCAGTGTGAGCAGTTATCGCCAGCAAAGGTAACACCTGTTGTCAGTGTGAGTAATTATCCCCAACAACAATAATGCCTGTTGTCAGTGTGAGTAGTTATCGCCAGCAACAATTTTGCCTGTTGTCAGCGTGAGTAATTATCCCCAACAACAATAATGCCAGTTGACAGTGTGCGTAATTGTCCCCAGCAACAATAATGCCTGTTGCCAGTTTGAATAATTATCCCCAGCAACAATAATTCCGGTTGCTAGTGTGAGTAATTATCTCCAGCAACAATGAGGCCGGCAGTCAGTGTGAGTAATTATCCCCAGCAACAATAATGCCTGTTGTCAGTGTGACTAATTATCCAAAGCAACAATAATGCCTGTTTTCAGTGTGCGTAATTATCCCCAGCAACAATAATGCCTGTTGTCAGTGTGAGAAATTATCCCCAATAACAATAATGCCTGTTGCTGGTGAGAGTAATTATCCCCAACAACAATAATGCCTGTTGTCAGTGTGAGTAATTATCCCCAGCAACAATAATGCCTGTTGCCAGTGTGAGTAATTATCCCCAACAACAATAACGACTGTTGTCAGTGTGAGACACTATCCACAACAGTAATGCCTGTTGTCAGTGTGAGTAATTATCCCCAGCAACAATAATGCCAGTTTTCAGTGTGTGTAATTATGCCCAGCAACAATAATATCTGTTGTCAGTGTGAGTAATTATCCACCGCAACAATAAGGCCTTCTGTCAGTGTGAGTAATTATCCCCACCAAAAATAAGGCCTGCTGTCAGTGTGAGTAATAATCCCCACCAACAATAAGGCCTGCTGTCAGCGTGAGTAATTATCTCCAGCAACAATAATATCTGTGGTCAGTGAGAGTAAATATCCCAAGCAACAATAATGCCCGTTGTCAGTGAGTAATTATCCCCAGCAACAATAATGCCTGTTGCGAGTGTGAGTAATTATCCCCAGCAACAATAATGCCTGTCGTCAGTGTGGGAAATTATCCCCAGCAACAATAATGTCTATTGTCAGTGTGAGTAATTATCCCGAGCAACAAGAATGCCTGTTGTATGTGTGTGTAATTATCACCAGCACAACAATGACTGTTGTAAGTGTAAGTAATTAATCACAGCAACAGTAATGCCTGTTGATTCGTGTGAGTAATTATCCCCAACCATAATAATGTCTGTGGTTAGTGTGAGTGATTATCCCCAGCAACAATAGTGCCTGTTGTCAGTGTGAGTAATTATCCCCGACAACGATAATGCCTGTTGTCGGTGTGAGTAATTATCCCCAGCAACAAAAATGCCTGTTGGCAGCGTGAGTAATTATCCCAAGCAACAATAATGCCTGTTGTCAGTGTGCGTAATTGTCCCCAGCAACAATAATGCCTGTTGCCTGTGTGAGTAATTATCCCCAGCAATAATAATGTCTGTTGTCAGTGTGAGTGATTATCCCCAGCAACAATAATGCCTGTTGTCCCGTGTGTGTAATTATCCCCAGCAACAATAATGCCTGTTGTCAGTGTGAGACACTATCCACAACAATAATGCCTGTTGTCAGTGTGAGTAATTACCCCCAGCAACAATAATGCCAGTTTTCAGTGTGTGTAATTATACCCAGCAACAATAATATCTGTTGTCAGTGTGAGAAATTATCCACCGCAACAATAAGGCCTGCTGTCAGTGTGA
>NC_057717.1:64361122-64363793 GCF_004010195.1 Chiloscyllium plagiosum | reverse complement strand
CTGTACTAAAGGCCATTTTTTGCTCCTTCACAATCTACAGATCCAGAAAATAACATCGTCTTATTCCTCTACAAAACACTGCCCCAGGTTAAATTAATAGTTATGGCTTATATTTTAAGTTTAATCGAAAGACATATCTCCAAAAACATATAATCAAGAAAGAACCCACTCTACTCACTACTGTAGCCTTTCTGTTGGACACCCTTAAAACAATGATTAACTTATCTGATTCTATGCTGTGAACTTCGCCCAAACAGGTTCCTCCAAGATTAGCTGTGAATTTCACTGCTTGCTAATTTTCCCAAACGCACTCCGCTGTCCAGTGTTACATGAATTCAGAAACAGCAAAGGCAATAACTGTGCAGGTTCTCTTTCCCTCTCTCTCTCCTGCACTGTCCTCACCATGTGCTTCCTTTGTCTACTCTTCTCCCTTTTAAAGCTGCTGTTGTTTTGACTTTTTTTTTCCCAAGTTCCAAAACAATGCAATAGCATATGGAACAGTATTTGCTGCTCCTTGAATTTGAGGAAATCACCTCCAGCACCTAAAATACCTCAAAAAAGAAGCAGCTGTTACAGCCAGAAGTTTTTCCTGTCCACTATCTTGGATTACTCAGAATAATAAGAAGGTAAATGGAATGCTGCACTTTATTTCAAAGGGAACGGAATATAAAATAACAAAATATTTTTAAAACTATACAAGACACTGGTTAAAACACAATAAGAACATTGTGAACAGTTTTGGTCCTCTTATCTACAAAGAGATTTATTGGCGTTGGAGATCGTCCAAAGTAGGTTTACTATGTTGCTCCCAGGTGTGGAGGGATATTTTTTCTGAAGTCAGGTGAGTAGTTTGGCCTGTACCCATTGCATTTTAAAAGAATGAGAAATGACTTTATTAAAATATATTATATTTTCTATATAGCTCTTCTTTATTTTGTTGTAAGATCTTTGTAGCAGAATGGATTTGTCCTTCAGCTTCTTTAAACAAATTTTTAAAAAAAAATCAGATCAGATGTGGCCTGCAGGTTTTTTTCAAAGAATAAGTTGGGACAGTACCCACAATGTTTTTTCTTAAGTCTAAGGTTATCGTACTTTAATCTTCATTCTGATTGTAACTTCAGTTTTTAGCTCAGGTAGATGATGTGGAATGACTTTGAAGAGAAACAACCTTTCACATGTAATTTAAGCAATAACACAACAGCTAAGTCATGTCTCCACTGCAAATGATCAGTAGCTATTCTCAGAGTAATGATAAGATCAAATCGTTACCTCATATTTTCCCCAAAGATTTTTTTAGTTACCTCTTTTAACCAATGACATTTAACGATGAACACTTAATTCTGTATTCCATGTTTCTCTTCCCCTCCAACTCATCCTGCCCTGTCACTTTCTCCTAAAGCATTAATCTCCCACAGGATCCTCAACTCTCTTGGAGGAACTATGGGAATGTATATGCTCCATTTCCATTGTCCATGAGGGTGAGTGCAGATGTGGAGTGGGATCACAGCTTCTCTGTGTACTGATTGTAATGAGGTCAGCAAGGTGGACCTCATTGAATAAGAATTCCCGAGTCCAATCAGGGAGCCCTGGTTGACAGATAAAATCTTGAGGAGCTGGATCAGTGTCAAGGGCGTGCCATGTGTAAATAAAGGGTGACTTGGTGTTGGGCTACTTGCCCCTATTGAGTTATTTCACTCTGCAGACAAAAACATTTCTGGAACTCCACCAAGGTAAAAATGAATCATTTTTGAAGAGACAATAGGCATAGAGTTTAAGAGTAGGGAGATGACACTGGGACTTCAATGTTGTTTAAGTCCCAGCTAGAGTGTTGTGTGTAGTTCTGGAATCCACATTATAGGAAGGTTGCACTGGAGAGGGCGCAGAGGTGATTTGTCAAGATGTTGCCTGTGTCCAAGAACCTTAACTGTGAAAAGAGATTGAATGGACTGGTGTTGTTTTCCTTGGAGAAGAGGAGATTGAAAAAAGGACATGATTAAGATGTATAAAATCATGTGGGGCATCTAGCAACAACAGGAATTTTTTGCCTTGGTGGGAGGATAAATGACTCGAGTGCACACATTTGAAGTTTATGCAGGGGATTTTAAGGGTATAATGCTATATTTATAATTGGGTATGTGTTGCTCCTTTAAGAGAATGGGTCAGGTGATCCAGAGGCAGGAGTTAGGGGGCAGTCTAAAACCAACTGGAGCTGAAAGACCCTCAAAGTATTCACTATTCAAGTTTAACCTCTGTCTACCTCATGTTGCATTTATGGTTTGAGTTAACCACAAACAGAATAGATGTGAGGATTTGTTTTCCACTTGGAGGGTGGTGGATAGTTGGAACACTCACTGGCTGTAAGAATGGTCGAGGCAGAAACCCTCATAACATTAAGAAATATTTAGATGTGCGTTTGTGATGCCAAAGCAAACAAGGTTATGGGCCAAGTGCTGTAATATGGGATTATAGTAGTTAGGTGATTGTTTTGGACTGGCACAGACTCAGTGGACCAAAGGGTCTTTTTCTGTGCTGTAGATCCCTATGTCTGTGATTCCTTACCACTGTCAGGTATTGATGGAGGTGTGTGTCATGGTCATGTTTAGTTCTTCAAAGAATGTCGATTTTCCTGCTCCTCAGATGCTGCCTGACCTGCTGGTCTTTTCCAGCACCT
>NC_057717.1:64347897-64355435 GCF_004010195.1 Chiloscyllium plagiosum | reverse complement strand
TGACCACTTAAGAGTATCCTCTCGAAGCTCTGTTGTTATGTCCTCCCTTATCAAAAAGACAACTCCCCCTCTTCACTTACTTGTCCTTCTGTCCCGCCTGTAGCTTCTGGATCCTGGAACACTGCGCTGCCAGTCCTGCCCTTCTCTCAGCCATGTTTATGTTATGGCTATAATATCCCAGTCCCCAGAGCTAATCCATGTTCTGAGCTCGTCTGCCTTACCAGTCAGGCCTTGTGTGTTGAAATAAATGCCATTTAAACCAGAAGTCTTTTCCCTCCCTTGACTGTTCCCCTGGATATCCTGAATAGTAAACTTGCTCTCGATGGCTGATGTATTTTCCCCTGACCATTCAATGGTCCCTCTCTTATTCAGAGTCCCTGCCAAACTAGTTTAAACCTTCCAGGATAAGACTACCAAATCTTCCCGCAGTGGCACTGGTGCCCCTCTGATTCGAGTCCATCTCGTCCCCCTTTTACAGGTCACCTCTACCCGAGAAGAGGTCCCAACGATGCAAAAACCCAGGTTACACATGACATGAAAGGTGAGGGTGTTATCCACAGTGAGGCGGATGGTATCAGGCTGCAGTCTTTAGGTTGAGGCTAGGACAGAATTTCAACAGAGTCATTTCGATCGATAAGCTAGGCAAGAGCACAGCAGGTAATGAGGAAAACTGATTAATTAAGCTGAATTAACTTTGATGTAAAAAGCCTGACAGGTAAGGCAAATGAACGCATGGCATGGACGGAACATGGGACTGAGAAATCCCACGAATTACAGAAACACAGCTGAGGGAGGGACAGGACAGGCAGTTCAAAGGTCACAGTTACAGATGCTGCAGGAAAGATAGAAGGGGAGGCAAGAGAGGAGGGGAGTGGAGCTTTTGATCAGTGAAATCATTATGCACGACTGAGAGAGGATATTCCTGGTGAACACCCAGTGTAGCTATGTAAGTGGAACTGAGAAATGAGAATGAGTCATCACTTTGATATTGCTGTATGACAGGCCTCCAATGGTCAGAGGGAACTTGATCTCAGATATCTGTAAGAATGATAGTGTTGTAATGGATGGCGATTTTAACTCTCCAAACCGACACTGGGAGCTCCATTATGCTCACAGCTTGGATGGAAGGAATTTATTCAGTATGTTCAAGAAAACTGTCTCAGTCAATATGGAAATGGCCTAACTGCAGGAAGGCATAAAAGCTGACCTCCTTTTGGGAAACAAGGTAGGGAAAGGGACTGAGGTGTTCGTGGGGCAAGACTTTGGCAAAGTCACCACAATTCTATTAGTTTGAGAGAAAAAAGCTGTGGAAAAGGACAGTCCTGGTCCACAAGTTAAATATCAAAATAGGCCTTGCCTTAATCAAGAAGGTATTAGTCAAGAGCTTTTAACAATTCAATGTGGAGGCTATTTGCCGGTAAAGGAACGTCAGGCAGGTGGGAAGATTTCAAAAGAAATATAATATTAGAGTTCAGGGCCAGCATATTCCTGTTAGTGTGAAGGATTATGCTGATACTAATAGGAAACACTGGATGGCTGGAGTTATTGAGGTTCTGGCCAAAACAGAAGGGGACACATGACAGATATAGCCAGCTGGATAAAGTAAATCTCTTGAAGATCATTATGGGTAGAGTAATACACTTGAGAGGGAAATCAGAAAGTGCCAAATGGGACCTGAGAGACCTTTGGCAGATAAGGCTCATGAATATCCAAACAGATTCTACAAGTATATTAACAACAGAAGATTAACTTGGGACAGAATGTGACGCCTTAAAGATCAATGAAGCCGTTCATATGTGGAACCACAGGAGATAGGTGATATCGTAAATAAAAATGTCACGTCAGAACCTGCTGTGGAGAAACACGAGGGAAGTCAGGGAAATGAACAGTGATGTCCTCAAAGAGTCCACATTGGAAAACAGGAGGAGCTAGCGGTTTTAAAACACATAAAATTTATAGAACTCCCTGGGAACTAATCAAGTATATCCCAGGACATTTTGGGAGGTTAGGGAAGAAATTGCGGGGGCCCTTAAAGAGATATTTCTATCACTGACAGCTACGGGCGATGAGATTGAGGGTGGCTAATGTTGTGCCGGTATTTAGGAAAGGCTACGAGGGAAAGCCAAGGACATAAAGACCACTTAGCTTGATGTCACTTGCAGATGACATTAAAATCAGTGGAGTAGTGGACAGTGTGGAAGAATGTTGCAGGTTGCACGGGGGCTCAGGTAAACTTCAGAAATGGACTGAGAGGTGGCAAATGGAGTTCAATGCAGCTAAATGTGAGGTGATTTTCTTTGGGAAGAAAAACAGGAATGCAGAATACTATGTCAATGGAAAGATTCTTGGTAGTGTGGATGTGCAGAGGAATTTAGGAGTCCATGTGTATAGATTCGTGGAAGTTGCCACCCAGTTTGATAGTGCTGTGAAGAAGGCATCCGGTATGTTCGGTTTTATTAGCAGAGGGATTGAATTCCGGAGCTGTAATGTTGTGCTGCAACTATACAAAATGCTACTGCAGCCACATTTGGAATACTGTGCACAGTTCTGGTCACCCCATTACAGGAAGGATGTAGAAGCATTGGAAAAGGTGCAGAGGAGAGTTACCAGGATGTTGCTTTGTCTGGAGGGAAGTTCTTACGAGGAATGGCTGAAAGATTTGGGTCTGTTCTAATTGGAAAGAAGGAGGCTGGGGTGGGAGGTGCGATTTGATAGAGGCACACAAGATGATCAGAGGATTAGATAGGGTAGACAGTGAAAGTCTTTCTCCTAGATAGCTTGACAGCTTGTACGAGGGGGCATAGGTACAAATTGAGGGATGATAGATTTAAGATAGATACCAGAGGCAGGTTCTTTACTCCATGTAATGGCGTGGAATGTCCAGCCTGCCAAAGTAGTTAACTCAGCCACATTAGGGAGATGTAAACAATTCTTGGATTAGCACATGGATGATGATGGGATAGTATGTGTGTGGGGGGAATGGGCTTAGATTAGTTCATAGGTCGGTGCAACATCGAGGGCCGAAAGGCATGTTCTGCGCTGTACTATTCAATGTTCTATGTCCCCATTGGTGTGAATGTTGTTAGAAGCGATTCCACAGAACAGGAGTAACATGCATTTGGAAAGGCAAGGATAGATTAGAGATAGTCAGCTCAGCTTTGTGCATACACAGCAGTGTATCTCAAACTTGACTGAGTTCGTCAGAGGTGAAAAGAAGATAGATGAAGCCAGAGAAGTTGATGTTATCTATCCTGACTCCAATCAAGGTCTTTGACAGTGTTTAGCGTGGTGCACTGGTAGGTATGGTTAGGTCACATGGGATACGGGTGAGTGAGCCAAACGAATACAAAAATGGCTTGACAGTAGGAGGCAGAGTGTGTGGTAGAAGATTGTTGTCCAGATTGGAGGTCTCTGAACAGCAGTCTGTCCTAAGGATTGGTGCTAGGTCCACATGTGCATTATTTACATAAATTAAAATATATGAATCATTGTTAGTAAGTTTGTAGATAACAAAATTGTGT
This sequence comes from Chiloscyllium plagiosum, assembly GCF_004010195.1. Classification (NCBI taxonomy): domain Eukaryota; kingdom Metazoa; phylum Chordata; class Chondrichthyes; order Orectolobiformes; family Hemiscylliidae; genus Chiloscyllium; species Chiloscyllium plagiosum. Next base: position 64,351,914 of record NC_057717.1, on the reverse strand, counting down.
TATAGTGGGCAGTGAATACAGTTATTGAAGGGGATCAACTGGGCCAATGGGTCAAAGAATGAAAGATGGATTTTAATTGAGGTGATGTATTTTGTTAAGACAAACCTGGGAGGACGAATACAGTTAATGATAGGGCCCTGGGCAGTGTTGTCGAACAGAAAGAGCCCAAGGGGTGCAGTTACATTGTTCCTTGGACGTTGCGTCACAGGTGGACAGGATGATGAAAGCAGCATTTGGCACACTTACCCTCATGGGTCAGAGTTGGTACATCATGATATGGCTGTACAAGACATTGCTGGGTCTCCAGTTGGAGTACTGCGTAGAATTCTGATCATCCCGATTTAGGAAGCATTTTCTGAAACTGGAAATGGAGCATAGATTGACAAAATGTTGTTGATACTGGAGGGTTTGACTCAAGGAAATTATCTCAACCTGGATAAGCTGGAAAGCAAAACCGGGGAAATTAGTAGATTTGGCAGTAAGGTGAAGGACAAACTAAAGAGATTCTGCAGCATGCAAGTACAAAAAAGCAACTGCAGAGACAACAGAGCCCCTCAAATATCAATAAGGCCATCTATGTGTGGAACCAAAGGAGATGGGCAAATGTCAAACTGAACATTTCATGTCAGAACGCTTTGTGGACAAACATTAGGACAGAAAGGGAAACAAACAGTGCTGTCTTGAAAATAGTTATCATTACAGAAGAGGTGGTGCTGGAGATATTAAAACACAAAGATAGAGAATGCTCTCGGTCTTTACGAGTGAATTCCAGCAAATTGTGGCAAAACAGTGGCAGGGAAACGAGCAGAAATATTTATATATTGTCCTTCGTATTTCCATTGGGTGTAGGTCGCTGAGGGGTGACCTTATAAAGGTTTATAAAACCATGAGGTGTAGATGTAAGGTGAATAGCCAAGGTCTCTACCCCAGACTAGAGGAGTCCATAACTAGAAAAGCACAAATATGAAGTGAGAGAGTAAATACTTAAAAGGGACCAGAGGAGAACATTTCTCACACAGGGGATGGTGCTGATATTGAATGAGCTGCCGGAGAAGTGGGAGAGAAAAGTACAATTACAACATGGAACAGACATTTGGGCGGGTACATGGAGAGGAGAAGGTTTGAAGGAGTATGGGTCAAAGACATGCAAATCGATTTGTTCAGGAACCGTGGTCAGCATGGACTAGTTGGACCAAAGGTTCTGTTTTTGTGCTGCACAACTCTGTCATTGGAGGAGGAGACTACTGAGATAAGGCATGTGAAGAGACTGAAGCAAGTTACAGAGATAGTGCTGGTAGTCTAGAATGCAGCACATTTCAAATATGTGGAGGGACTATACGGAAAGGAGGAGGTTTAGAGCGGTAGGAACTGTTATAGGAGTTACAAATAATCGAACACACTAGTCCCAAAGATATGACGTAGGTACAGTGTTGCACCGACAGAACATGTACAGAACGATCCAGGCAGCATTCCCACCCTCGCATGGGAGGCCTACTTTCCCCTCTGTTGTAATGATGCTAACGAAGACAGCACATGCCTGGATTGATATATGTGACTCTCCCTGTGCTGTCTTAGTACAACAGAAAGTAGAGTTGATGATTGATCCTTGGGTGTGTCTGTACAGTGCTCCCGCTCCAACACTGTATCTATGTCATGTCTTATTAGGCAATGTTTGGAGCCCTCTCATTCTCTCTGATCTGTTCACTGTGAGTGATTTTGCTTAATGCAGGATTTATTGAAGGTGCCAGATCTCCCGTCCCTTTGACTCTCTGGCTGACCAACCATATTCAATGAGTTGATGGACGAGACACTGAGCAGTTGGGAATTCTATAGAATCAGGACTACTGACAGGAGACAGAGAAATAGACAGCATGCGTAATTGGACTGATGCAGTGAGGATTACACATGTAGAATGATACTGTGTCCTACAGAGGTCCAGAAGAAAAAAAACAGTCTCCATCTCTGGCCTGTGCTGTTGCGTCTCTCTGGAGTGGAGAATTCTCTTGGCTCAGGATCTGGAGTAGCTCCAAGAGTGAGAGGCACTGACAAGGCAGCAAATAGACCTACAGAATGAGGGATACCACCAGGGTGCAGGATGATTTTAGGATCATACTATACTAACGGAACAACTGGTTTTGCTTCATGATGCACTGGTATAACCGGTCAGGGATGAGCAACCAGCGAGCAGGCGAAGTGATGGCCCAGTTGTATTATTGCTAGAGCATGTACCCGAAACCTCAGCTAATGTTCAGGAGAGACAGGTTTGAATCCCACGATCAGAAACGGAGGAATTTGAAATCAACAATTTTAAAACATGTAATTAGCAATCCCCATGAATCCAGTATGAAACCATTGCTAATGAACAAATAACCCAAACACTTATCCTTTCGAGACATGGTCTGCACGACATACCCACAGCAAAGTGTTTGCCTCTCAATTACCCTCTGAAATAACCGAGCAAGTTACTCAGCTCAAGCGCAGCTAGGGCTGGGCAAGAAAGTCTGGTCAGCCAGAGACATGCACAACCCATACCTGATTTTAAATATAATCGGTTGGGATGGTTCCACTGGAACTGTGCTGGGACCAGTGTCCTGGCCAATCATGTCGGTAGGTTTATGGACATGGCTTTTAACTGACAGAGAAAGGATGCATGAACAGGGTTCAGGTGAAGGAGCTTTCCAAATCCAAAGGGAAAGATTGAAGCATCGGATCAGCTTGGGGAGTGTGGCTGAAGACAAGCAGAAAGAAACAGGAAAGGACAGAGTTTAACTAATACATCAGCGAAAAAGTTTGTGACAGGAAATTGTGGGAAAGAGTAAATTATATATTTTTTAGAATGTGCAAAATCTCTTCAATACGGTAGCTGGATTTGGAACACAGACATAAAAAGAGATTTATACACCAGGGAGATGTGGTTATAGGGCGAAAAAAAAAGCTGGAACGTAAATATTCAATGATTCACAACTTTGTGGAAACATAGGCAAAATGGACAACGCAAACAATAATGGATAACAAAGGCATTACAGAGAAAGCATTTAGCCTCAGATCATGAGGTAGAGCCAGTCTGAATGTTATTTCTGGCTACTACTTGCCAAGGACACAATCAGCAGAACAGTTTTCGGACACGTAACAGCATTTCGTTGTTCATCACAGCATTAAACAGGAGCTCAGTGAAATTTTAATAAAGGCATTGTAGTAATTTAGTGAAACTTCAGTATTTTTATAATCTGGGATACTCACACTGACAAGAGGGATACTGGAAGAGGAGTTCGGAGATTTTTTTTCAGTGTTTGTTTGATTAACACTTTGTGCAACTGGCTAGGGATGTAACTATCTCAGAACAACTGCTCTGTGATGAACCTTAGTGAATGAGTCATGCCACCTGGAGAGATCCTCTGGGAAAATGTGACAAAGTGCAGTTTAAAGAAATATAAAGTTTTAAAGTGAATCACAGAAAGGACAAGTCACAATGAGAAACAAAAACAGCCAATTACCTGAGTTTGAGAGGGGAACTGACCAAGCTAAACAGGCTAAACGCACTGAAATACGTGCCTGTAAATGAACAGTGGAAAACATTTGAAGGAACAGTGTAAAACACTCAACAAAACGACATTCCATTGAACCAGACAAAACCTCAGCAAGAAATTCCCATTTGTCCCTCAGTCAGGACAAGATGGATCATATTAGATTATCAGGGTTAGAAGATCACCAAAAAGTACTTAAAATTATCAAGTGAGAGAGTTTTTAGGCGTATGTTTTGAAGCGATTGCGAACTGTCTGCTAGCAGGAGGAAGTGAAATCATTATCAGGGTTTAATGTCACAATAGGAATAGCTAAGGTGCTGAATGTGGTGAGAATGTTATACAGAGAGTGGTCAGGGCCTGGACGGTGTTACAAAGCCATTATGAATTGCTGCAGCTGTAGGTGTTTGCAGAGAGAGAGAGGGGAGGGCGAGAGAGAGGGGAGGGCGAGAGAGGGCGCGGAGAGAGGGAGGGGAGGGCGAGAGATAGGGGAGGA
>NC_057717.1:64342793-64347353 GCF_004010195.1 Chiloscyllium plagiosum | reverse complement strand
GAGGGCGAGAGAGAGGGGAGGGCGAGTGAGATGGGAGGGCGAGAGAGATGGGAGTGCGAGAGAGGAGATGGCGAGAGAGTGGAGGGCGAAAGAGTGGAATATGAGAGAGGGGCTGGCGAGGGAGCGGAGAGGGCTAGGGAGGGGAGGGCGAGAGAGAGGGGAGGGGAGAGGGAGAGAGAGAGTTGAATGCGAAAGAGTGGCGAGAGAGAGAGGGGAGGGAGGAAGAGAGAGAGAGGAGGGAGAGAGCGAGAAATTCTCTATCCAGGCAGACAGGTTTCTCTGTATCCCATGCCTCTGTACTTTCTGAATGAGCTATACACATTTTTTGTCACATTCTCAAAGGATTCAGTAAGATTTGTGAGGCATGACCTACCCCGTTCAAAGCCATGCGAAATGTATTCAAACAATGGTTTTCCAAGGAATCATAAATCCTGTCTCTCAGAGACCTCTCCAAAGATCTGCACATCACAGACATAAGACTGACAGGTCTGTAATTCTCAGGATTATCTCTATTCCCTTTCTTAAGCAAGGCAAAAACATTTGTCACCCTCCAATAATCTGGTACTACTCCAGTGGACGGTGAGGGTGCAAAGGTCATCGCCAAAGTCTCAACACTCTCTTTACTTGTTTCCTGTCGTAACTTTGGGTACATCTCGTCCAGTCCAGCAGACGTATCTAGCCTTATGTTTAACAAACTTTTCAGCACATGCTCCTACTTAACATCAACCTGCTCACATATATCAGCCTCTTTCACGCTAACCTCACAATTGACTTTGCCCCTCTCAGTAGTGAATACTGAAGCATAGTATTCATTTAGGATCTCTCCTACCTCCTCTGACTCCAGGCACAAGTTCCCTCCACTACCCCTGCCCGGCCCTACCCTCACTCTGGCCATTCTGTTGTTCCTCACATAGTGGAGAATGCCTCAAGGTTTTCCTTAATCCTTCCCAACAATGCTTTTTCATGCTTCCCTTTAGCTGTCCTAATTCCATTCTTCAGTTCCTTCCTGGCTACCTTCAGAAAATCTCAGTGTGGAAACAGGCGATTTGGCCCACTAACTCCATACTAACCCTCCAAAGACTATTCCCATCAGGATCACCACCCCCACTCTATGACACCACATCTACCCAGACTAATGCACCAAACCTACACATCACAGAACACTATGAGTAATTTAGCATGGCTGAGCCACCTAAACTGCCCACCCTTGGACTATGGGTGGAAACGGGAGCACCTGGAGGAACCCCCCGCAGATATGGGGAGAACTTGCAAACACCACACAGACAGTCCTCCGGGGCTGGAATCGAATTCGGGTCCCTGATGCTATGAAGCAGCAATGCAAAGCACTGAGTCACCATGCCATCCCATATAAACCTCTTGAGGTCTATCTGCTCCTGTTTCCTCAACCTTAAGGAGGCTTCCTTCTTCCTCTTGACTTGATCCTCTATATGCCTTTGAACCTTGTCAAATGCTTTGCTGAAGTCCATGTAGACAACGTTGACTGCTCTGCCTTCATCTCTCTCTCTCGGCCACCTCCTAGAAGACTCAATCCTATTTGTGGAACATGATTTTCCACTCACAAAGCCATGCTGATTATCTCTAAACAGCCCTTGTCTTTCCAAATATATGTAACTCCGTTCTCCCAGAATCTCCTCCAACAACTTACCCATCACTGGGCTCACTGGGCTGTAATTTCCTGGTTTTTCCCTGCGGCCCTGAAGTGATGGTCCAGCACTATCCTCCCTCCAGTCTTCCAGCACCTCACTGAGTCTGTTGATAATATAAATATCTCTGTTAGGGATACTGCAATCTCTTCCCTAACTTCCCACAATATTCTAGGATAGACCTAATTAGCTATTGAGAATTGATCTACCTTCATTTGTTTTAAGATTCCAGCACTTGCTCTTCTCTGTTGAGGATTCTTTCCAAGACATCATTATTTATTTCACCAATTTCCCGAGCTTCTCTGTCTTTCTCAACAGTAAATACTGACAAGATATTTTAAATTAAATATCTCACCCACCTCCTCTGGTTCCACACATAGGTGATATTGATATTGATATTTAAGGGGCCCTATTCTCTACCAAGTTACTCTTTAGCCCTTATTGAAACTGGCATAAAGGCTTCTGAAAATTCAAATATACCATGTCCACTTTACCACTACCTTCCCCCCACACCCTTATCTACTCTGCCATTTATATTCACACCAACAAATAAAATCCAACAGGCTCAAAAACGCATTCTCTTTTATAAAATGTGTTTCTCAGTGTCCAGTTATTGTATATTGACATATCCTTTCTAACATATTTCAGCACGCAACCGACTTACTGTCAGGCTAACAATATTTGGTTTCAGACTGGCAGCAGAAAGCGTTGTTGGAGTTCTTGTTTATTAATCTGGAAAAGGTATCTTACAGGGTCAGCACGTCATAGAGAAGGCATATCAAATACTATCATTTATTACAAAGGGAATGGAGTCTAAAAATAGAGAGGTCTTGGTAAAACTATACAACGTACGAGTGAGACCACGCCCAGAATACTTTGAATTAGTGTGTGTGGTCTAAGGAAAAGTATTCTTATATTGGTCCCAGGCAGGAGAAGAGTGGCTCAGCTGATCTTGGAACGGAGAGAGTTTCTGATGAGAAGAGGTGGATAGATTGAAGTTGATGTTTCGAATAATTAGAGCAAAATGAAATGAAACATCCAAGACTCTGAAGTGCTTTGATCGGATAGATGCTGGGAAATTAGAAACTTGAAAGTACAGCCCAGCAATAGGCCCTTCGGCCCACCATGGCTGTGCTGTCCATGATGCTATTCTCAACTCATACCATCTGCACGTACATGGTCCATACCCCTCTACTCTCTGCCTGTTCATAATTCTGTCTAAATGCCACTTCATTAATTTGCTCACATTTCTGCTTCTAGGACCTCCCTCGGTAACCCTCACTCTCTCTGTAAAAAAAATTTGCCTCACACATCTCATTTAAACTTTCTCTTTCCCACCTTAAAACGTTGCGCTTTTGTACTTGAAACTCACACATTGGCAAAGAAATTCCGATTATCCACATTATCTGTCCCTGTCCTAATGTTATATTCTTGTAACCAGTCGCCGCTCAGCCTCTGATACTCTCGCAAAGGAAACCAACACAGTCCTCCAAATGTGACAAAACAGAAGTTTATAGAATCGTCACATCAGATGCAAACCACTATACTCAACATTGTGACCGATGAAGGTCAGTGTTCTATTTGCTTTCTTTCCCATCTGAAACACTTCTGTTGCCATTTTCAGGGAATTACTGACTTGCACCAAGATGCGCTGTGTATCAATGTCCCTCAGGGCAGTGACTCTGTGGGAATTCCTGACTGCAGGGGCTGTCAACGCTGGTCCATTAAGAATATGTACAGTGCGTTGGGGGGTGAGGGTTGCGGAATAGAGGGTGAAATTTCAATCGATTATGTTCGAAGAATTGGAGAAGGATAAGGCAATTACAGATGGCTTTCAAGACTGGATGAGCTGGCATTGAAACTGAGTCTTATAGGAACAGGTGAGTTACAAAATTGGGGTTGGTGCTAAGATCAGGAAATCGCCAGGAACTTCAAGGTATTACCCAACAAGGGAAGTTTATAGTGGTTCCATAGATTGGGGGTGGTATCAGGATTGGAAGAGGTAACACAGAAAGGGCAGGCTTTAGGGGCTTCAGAGGTTTATGGAGATAATGGAGGGGTTGGAGCAGTTTACAGAAACATGAACGTTTTTAGGACAGTATTAAGATATACAGGCTTTAGTTAATGCAAGATAGGAAGCTAAATGGTACTGGAGGACTGAAGAAAGGAACAGAGAGCAGTGGTGGCTGCAGATGTTAAAGGATTATAGACTGAATTGCAGATTAGAGAGAGTGTGGGCTTCAGATTATGACAGCCATTGCAGGAAATTGAGGCGCTGTGGCAAATGGGGAGTGTGCAGTTATCGAAGGTGCTGAATGGACTGGAAGTGGTAAAAGATGTCGGGATGGTTATGAAAGCTGGTGAGGGTGAGAGATACTGCAGGGGATCATACATACAGGGAGGTTTCTAAGAGCAGGGAAAAGTAACAGAAATAGAGAAAGTGCAGTGCCTGAAGAGGGTTCAGCAGTCAAGAAGTTTCCAGATGCAGGATAATGTTCCAAAGACAGGGACAGTTGTTGGGATTGGAGGAGCATACAAATATAGGGAGGGCTTTCGTAACTGGACGATATTACGTTACAGAGATGGGGAGAGTTTCACAACTAAAGGGAGTTAGAAAAATCAGGATGATTTGAGGTTATTGGAGCAGCTTTGACTGTATAGTTTCTACAGAGATAGGGAGAGTTGTGGAGACTGGAACAGGTGACAGTGAGAAGAAGAGTTTTAAGAATAAGTAGGACTTTTCAGAGAAACTGAAGTATGCAGGGATGGGAAATGGTGAGATTCACAGTGAGACTTATGGCAGCTCATGAAGGTAACAGAAATAAATAGTGTCGTCATATGGGGAGGACGTCAAAGGTATGAAGATTTGGAGTGACAGAAGGAGATTACATGCATC
>NC_057717.1:64332793-64337793 GCF_004010195.1 Chiloscyllium plagiosum | reverse complement strand
GATAAAGTTGTTTGTATCGAGAATAACAGAGAAATGACGGGTAGTCGTGTCTGAAGATATTTATATGTATAGGAAAGTTTAGGTCTGGGAGCTATTTAGCTATGGAGTGTGTGAAATCTGGATTTTTATTCAGAGGTAGGGATAGACATTTTGGTTGGAGACAGTTTCACAGATAAGAGAGCAGAGCGCATACAGGAGGAAGTTCCTGCGGTAGGGAGGGTTGTAGAGGAGGAAGATGTTTACACAGGTAGGGGTGTATGAGCCGGAGTAGGTTATGGAGATGGGTAGATGAATGGAGAGACGAGAGGAGCTTACATTGACAGGGTAGGACACAGTGAACGGGGGCGGGGTTGGTGTTAAATGGGGATTGTAGGAACTGGATCGGGAAAGGCACAAACTTTGGAGTGGATTCTACAGATCGGGAGTTTTTCAGGGACCTGAGAGGATAACACAGATAGGGATGGTGGTAGGGTCTCGACAGACTGAAGACGTTTTAGAGATTGGAAGAGGGTATGTAGATAGGGAGAGGTTTAAGACCTGCAGGAGCTTATGGAGAGTTGAAGATTTGGAGCAGTTTAAAGAGGGAGGTTTCTCAGATAGAAATAAGTTACAGAGAGAGAGGGTTATGTGTCCTGAGCAAGTTAAAGAGAGACAGAGCTTTCCGATTTAGAAAAAAAAATGACGAGATGTAAGCAAAATTTCACGGAGAAGATTACACAGACAGGGAGGGATATAGGGACTGAAAGTGAATACACAGACATGGAGGATTTTATTGTTAGACAGCGCTTAGAGGGATAGGGACTGGTGTCGGGATTGACACAGTTAGAGAAGGTTGTGTTTTTGCAGAAGGTTACACTGGACTACAGAGGAGCTCAGAGAGAATGTATTATGATGAGTGGGGGAGATTACAGACACAAAGATGGCTGCCTGGTTGAAAACAGCTTGTACAGATTCTCAGTGCTGTAAGGCTGGAGGGAGGTTATAGTCGTGACGGTTGCCAAGACTTAATTACTTCACTGATATAGAGCAAGTCTCACTACGTAATTGTTAAAGTGAAGATGGGACAGTCCAGATTAGTTTACAGAGATATAAACGTTTATGGGAGTTTCAAGAGGGAACAGTGATTGTGAGTGCTGTAATAAATGGCAATAGTTACAGGGAGGGTTCTAAGAGCAGGAAGAGGTGACAGTCATATCGATCTTTGTAAGGACTGGAGAAGCTTATATCGGCAAAAAGTGTTTTAGAGACTGGAGGGGATTACAGTGGTAAGGAGAATATTAGGGGTGAGGAAAGGTTCAAGACTCAGGGATGGTTGACAGGACTGGATGAAGATCTGAATAGAATCTCCATTCAGCCTAACAAGTCCACATCAACCATCTGAAGTGCATCCTGCTCAGACCCATCCCTCTACATATCCATTTTACCCTGCATTTCTTATGGTGAACTCACCTAAACCACACATTCCTGAATACTATAGTCAATTTACGATGGTCAATACAACGATCACGCAAAGTTTGAACTGTGGCAGAATACCAGAGCACCCGGAAGAAACCAACATATTCGGGGGTGGGGTGGGGGGGAGAACATACAAAGTTCACACAGTCAATCGCCCAAGGCTGGAATTGAAACCAGGTCCCTGACGCTGTGAGGATGCAGTGTTAACGAATGTGCCACCGTACCACCCCTGCGGCTGATTATACACAGCATTGCAGAGATTGGACCAGGTCACGAAGTTCACAGTGGTTATTGAAACAGGAGGAGAATGTAGTCAGGAACAGGAGAAGGTTACATAGATGGTATCCATGAGAGAGACTGGAAGAGGTTAACGCAATAGGGAGGTCCGTGCAGTCTCCAGACAATTAGAGGTAGGTACGGTTGGCGACACTGGATGAAGTTGGTACTAGTCAGAGTTGAACACACTGGAAGAGGTTACCGAGTTAGCAACGACTTATGAACTAGCTAAGGTTTTCGACAGGGATAATTGAAGGAAATGAAAGTTGTTACAACAATTGAGAGGACGTTTCAGACACATGGATGGTTTTAGAGGCTGTAGGATGTTCGAGAGCTAGGAAGGTTAGTACTGACTGGAGGTGGTCAGAGGTAAGGAATATTGTAGTGATGAGAGGACGTCACAGAGATAGAGAAGATTGTCGAGAGAGAGGGCAAGGTTACAGATCTCTGGAGGGTTCAAGTGACTTCAGAACGTTACACAAAGGGAGGGTTGACAGGAAACGCTGGAGGACCTCAAGGACTCTGTAGAGACAGGGAGGTGAAATGGATGGTGGAACGTTAGAAGTAATGAGGCGCTGGAGGACAGGATGGAAGAGTGACATCATGTGCTGGAGAGGCTGGAGGAAGTTACACAGATGGGCAGATCAGTAAGGGCTGGATGTTACAGACAGAGTGGGCTGTCGGTGCTGGACAAGATGACAGACATAATGATTTTTGTAGTTTTGGGCGATAGTGGTCATAACACTAGGTTCAAAGTCATTTTGGAAAAAAGATAAGGATAGTGCAGAAGTGAAGAGGACAAATTTGGGGAAGCCCCCTCATCGTTAGACTACCACCGTCACTGGGCATTATCACAATCACGAGAAAGCATCTGGCAAACACAGACTGGGACGAGCTGTTTGCAGTTGGGTTCACATTCAGCAAGAGGAGGTATGTTAAAGTGATACAGTGAGAATTCAGGCCCTGCGTGTTCCCTGAAGAGTGAATGTCAAATGCTGTAAATCCAGCGAATACTGTTGAAGCGATATCGTGAGCTTGATAAAGAAAGTGCAGTGCGATGAAAACAGTTGAAGCTCTTCAATTGTATAGAGATTGCAAGGGGGCCCTTAAAAATGACGGGCAAAGAATGGTCATGAAATACACTTGGCAGATACTGTAAAGGAAAGTCACAAGGTATTTTATGAGTGTAGTTAGAGGAAGAGGAAGCCAAAGTAAAGAGTGTGGCCTTTTGGAAACCAAACGGACAATCTGTACATGGAGCCAGAGGAAGTAGATGAGGTCGTCAATGATTACAGCTCATCTGTATTCACACAGGAGAAAGGCATTGTAGGTGGGGATTTCAGTCGGGATGGTAATGTTCGAGAACATGTAAAGACCAATAAGGAGGAGAGTTATTAAATGTTTTCACGGGTATAAAGGTGGAGAAATCTCCAGTGCCCAATGAAATGTATCTCAGGCTGCAATGGGAAGTAAGGGAGGAGATTGCTGGGGCCCTGGTGGATATATTTAATACTTTGCTGGTCACAGCTAAATGACTGGAGGATAGCTAATCTGGTTCCGTTATTCAAGAAGAGCAGCAGGGATAGGCCAGGTAATTACAGAGCAGATCGTCTGACAACAGGGGGAGGGAAATTATTGGGAACAATTCTGAGGATGAACCAACAATTGAAAAGGTGGGGATCAACTCGACTTAGTCATCAAAGATTTGGTACAGGAAGATGTCTGAGGAATTCACTTCAGTTATTTGAAATGGTGTCTAAAATATTGATGAGGGCAGTGCAGATTATGTGAGTTACATCAAGTTCATTAAGGCCTTTGACAAGGTCCCACATGGAAGGCTGGTCCAAAAGGGAACAGCTATTACTATCCGAAGCAAGTTAATAAATTGGATTTAAAATTGTTGGATGGCTTCTTCGTGTTTGAAAATCTTTCACTAGCGGGTGTATCACAGGGATCTGTGCAGGAACCTTTGCTGGTTATTCTGTCGAATAATAACTCCGATGTGAAAGCAGAAGGAGTTATATACCTGAGGGGTCGCCCAGTGAAGCTATGTTAGTGGAATTGTGAAATAAGAATGGGTCATCATTAGTAGGTTTGCAGATGACAGGAAATGTGAGGTAATATCCTATGGGAATGATAAGCGAAGGACAGACACCGCTGAGTATTGAGGAACACAGGGACCTTGATTGACAAGTCCATAGATCCCTTTAGGTGTCAGCGCAGGTAGACAGGGTGGGGATGACAACTGAACTGGGAGCAGGAGGGGGACCCATATCCTGGTGGGGAGAGTTGCTGGAGCTGCTCGAGAGGATATAAACTAGTCTGGCAGTGTGTTGCACCTTAAACAGTCGTACGGTTAGAAAGAAGATTGAGGCTGGTACATAAGTTAAAGAGAGCAATTTGATCAGATAAGGAAGGCAAGAATAGAAAAGGGAATAGGGTAAACTGATGATTAATTTGCATTTATTTCAATGCAAGGAAGATGAACTCAAGGCATGGATCGGAACATGGGAATGGGATATTACAGCTATTACTGATACAAAGCTTAGGGAGGGGCTGGACTGACACCTGATTTCTTCCTGTCGCATCTCTACCTTGAAGTATCGAAGAGGAGGCGAGAGAGGATGCGTGGTGATGGGTTTTGATTGCATGAATGACCACAGCAGTAGTTAGAGAAGATATACCTGAGGGGTCGCCCAGTGAAGCTATGTTAGTGGAATTGTGAAATAAGAATGGGTCATCACTCTGATATGATTGTCCTACTGACCCCTAGACCGGTTTTGAATTGATTGGGTAAACATTCAAGGTCTTTTCCCAGGGGTTGGGGAGCCAAAAATGGAGTGCATAGGTTTAAGGTTCGAAGGGAGGAATTTGGTAAATTGGCAAAGAGAAAGGGGCAAAACCCCACCCACCTCCCCTTGGGAAACACGGTCGGGAAAGGGACTGAGGTGTTAGTGGGAAAGCATTTTGCCAAGGTGACCACAGTTCTATTAGTTTGAAAATAGCTCTGGAAAAGGACTGTCCTGGTCCACAGGTTCAAGGTATGAAATGGGGCCAGATCAATCTTGATAGTCTTAGCCAGGAACTTTCAAAAGATGACTGGGGAGTCTATTTGCAGGGAAAGGGAAGTCTGGCAAGTGAGAATATTTTAAAAGTGAAATAAATTGAACGATCAGCGCCAGCATGTTTCTGTTTACGTGCAGGTCAATGGTGACAGCATTCGGAAACACAGGTTGTGTATTGAGGGTCTAGTCAAAGAAAAGGGGGCA
>NC_057717.1:64313802-64332293 GCF_004010195.1 Chiloscyllium plagiosum | reverse complement strand
AGTGCCGAAAGGAGGCTTCAGTAATTGTGCAAATTCATGATGATGAAGAAGTTTGAGGAGGGCGAGAGAGAGGATTGTAGGGACATGAAAGGTTGCACAATTTGGGTGTTTTGTTAGAACTGCAGGAGGTTACTGAGTTGAACAGATGACCCAGATTGAGAGGGTTGCGGGGACTGGATGTGGTTTCACAGGGAGAGAGGACCATAGAGCCTAGAGGGGTTCAGAGAGCTGGTGAGTTTGGGGGAATGGAGCAGTTTACAGGGATAAGAATGTTTGTAGGACAGGTCTGGATAACACAGACAGCGAGTCGTTTGGGGTCCTGAGCAGATTACAGAGATAAAGTTGTTTGTATCGAGAATAACAGAGATATGACGGGTAGTCGTGTCTGAAGATATTTATATATATAGGAAAGTTTAGGTCTGGGAGCTATTTAGCTATGGAGTGTGTGAAATCTGGATTTTTATTCAGAGGTAGGGATAGACATTTTGGTTGGAGACAGTTTCACAGATAAGAGAGCAGAGCGCATACAGGAGGAAGTTCCTGCGGTAGGGAGGGTTGTAGAGGAGGAAGATGTTTACACAGGTAGGGGTGTATGAGCCGGAGAAGGTTGAGCAGTTTAAAGAGGGAGGTTTCTCAGATAGAAATAAGTTACAGAGAGAGAGGGTTATGTATCCTGAGCAAGTTAAAGAGAGACAGAGCTTTCCGATTTAGAAAAAAAAATGACGAGATGTAAGCAAAATTTCACGGAGAAGATTACACAGAAAGGGAGGGATATAGGGACTGAAAGTGAATACATAGACATGGAGGATTGTATTGTTAGACAGCGCTTAGAGGGATAGGGGCTGGTGTCGGGATTGACAGTTAGGGAAGGTTGTGTTTTTGGAGAAGGTTACACTCGACTACAGAGGAGCTCAGAGAGAATGTATTATGATGAGTGGGGTGGATTACCGACACAAAGATGGCTGTCTGGTTGAAAACAGCTTGTACAGATTCTCAGTGCTGTAAGGCTGGACGGAGGTTATAATACTGACGGTTGCCAAGACTTAATTACTTCACTGATATAGAACAAGTCTCACTACGTAATTGTTAAAGCGAAGTTGGGACAGTCCAGATTAGTTTACAGAGATATGAAGGTTTATGGGAGTTTCAAGAGGGAACAGTGATTGTGAGTGCTGTAATAAATGGCAAATGTTACAGGGAGGGTTCTAAAAGCAGGAAGAGGTGACAGTCATATCGATCTTTGTAAGGACTGGAAAAGCTTACATCGGCAAGAAGTGTTTTAGAGACTGGAGGAGATTACAGTGGTAAGGAGAGTATTAGGGGTGAGGAAAGGTTCAAGACACAGGGATGGTTGACTGGACTGGATGAAGATCTGAATAGAATCTTCATTCAGCCCAACAAGTCCACATCAACCCTCTGAAGAGCATCCTGCTCAGACCCATCCCTCTACCTATCCATTAAACCCTGCATTTCTTATGGTGAACTCACCTAAACCACACATTCCTGAATATTATAGTGAATTTACGATGGTCAATATAACAATCACGCAAATTTTGAACTGTGGCAGAATACCAGAGCACCCGGAAGAAACCCACATTGTCGGGGGTGGGGGGGAGAACATACAAAGTTCACACAGTCAATCGCCCAAGGCTGGAATTGAAACCAGGTCCCTGACGCTGTGAGGGTGCAGTGTTAACGGATGTGCCGCCGTACCACCCCTGTGGCTGATTATACACAGCATTGCAAAGATTGGACCAGGTCACGAAGTTCACAGTGGTTATTGAAACAGGAGGATAATGTAGTCAGGAACTGGAGAAGGTTACATAGATGGTATCCATGAGAGAGACTGGAGGAGGTTACTGCAATGGGGAGGTCCGTGCAGTCTCTAGACAATTAGAGGTAGGTCCGGTTGGCGACACTGGATTAAGTTGGTACTACTCAGAGTTGAACACACTGGAAGAGGTTACCGAGTTAGCAACGACTCTATGAACTAGCTAAGGTTTTCGACAGGGACAGTTGAAGGAAATGAAAGTTGTTACAACAATTGAGAGGACGTTTCAGACACATGGATGGTTTTAGTGGCTGCAGGATGTTCGAGAGCTAGGAAGGTTATTACTGACTGGAGTGGTCAGAGGAAAGGAATACTGTATTGATGAGAGGACGTCACAGAGATAGAGAAGATTGTCGAGAGAGAGGGCAAGGTTACAGATCTCGGGAGGTTTCAAGTGGCTTCAGAACGTTCCACAAAGCGAAGGTTGACAGGAAACGCTGGAGGACCTCAAGGACTCTGTAGAGACTGGGACGTGAAATGGATGGTGGAACGTTAGAAGTAATGAGGCGCTGGAGGACAGGATGGAAGAGTGACATCATGTGCTGGAGAGGCTCGAGGAAGTTACACAGATAGGCAGATCAGTAAGGGCTGGATGTTACAGACAGAGTGGGCTGTAGGTGCTGGACAAGATGACAGACATAATGAATTTTGTAGTTTTTGGCGATAGTGGTCATAACACTAGGTTTCAAAGTCATTTTGGAAAAAAAGATAAGGATAGTGCAGAAGTGAGGAGGCCAAATTTGGGGAAGCCCCCTCATCGTTAGAATATCACCGTCACTGGGCATTATCACAATCACGAGAAAGGATCCGGCAAACACAGACTGGGAGGAGCTGTTTGCAGTTGAGTTCACATTCAGCAAGAGGAGGTATGTTAAAGTGATATAGTGAGAATTCAGTCCCTGTGTGTTCCCTGAAGAGTAAATGTCAAATTCTGTAACTCCAGCCAATACTGGTGAAGCGATATCGTGAGCTTGATAAAGAAAGTACAGTGCGATGAAAACAGTTGAAGCTCTTCAATAGTATAGAGATTGCAAGGGGGCGCTTAAAAATGACGGGCAAAGAATGGTCATGAAATACACTTGGTAGATACTGTTAAGGAAAGGTCACAAGGTATTTTATGAGTGTAGTTAGAGGAAGAGGATGCTAAAGTAAAGAGTGTGGCCTGTTGGAAACCAAACGGACAATCTGTACCTGGAGCCAGAGGAAGTCGGTGAGGTCGTCAATGATTACGGCTCATCTGTATTCACACAGGAGAAAGGCATTGTAGCCGGGGATTTCAGTCGGGATGGTAATGTTCGAGAACATGTTAAGACCAATCAGGAGGAGAGGTATTAAATGTTTTCACAGGCATAAAGGTGGATAAATCTCCAGTGCTCAATGAAATGTATCTCAGGATGCAATATGAAGTAAGGGAGGCGATTTCTGGGGCCCTGGTGGATATATTTAATACTTTGCTGGTCATAAGTAAATGACTGGAGGATAGCTAATCTGGTTCCTTTATTCAAGAAGAGCAGCAGGGATAGGCCAGGTAATTACAGAGCAGATAGTCTGACAACGGGGAAGGGAAATTATTGGGAACAATTCTGAGGATGAAGCAACACTTGAAAGGTGGGGATCAACTCGGCTTAGTCATCAAAGATTTGGTACAGGAAGATGTCTGAGGAATTCACTTCAGTTATTTGAAATGGTGTCTAAAATATTGATGAGGGCAGTGCAGATTATGTGAGTTACATCGAGTTCATTAAGGCCTTTGACAAGATCCCACATGGAAGGCTGGTCCAAAAGGGAAGAGCTATTACTATCCGAAGCAAGTTAATAAATTGGATAAAAAATTGTTGGATGACTTCTTCGTGTTTGAAAATCTTTCACTAGCGGATGTACCACATGGATCTGTGCAGGAACCTTTGCTGGTTATTCTGTCGAATAATAACTCCGCTTTGAAAGCAGAAGGTATCATTAGTAGGTTTGCAGATGACAGGAAATGTGAGGTAATATCCTATGGGAATGATAAGCGAA
The DNA here is from genome assembly GCF_004010195.1 of Chiloscyllium plagiosum. Lineage (NCBI taxonomy): Eukaryota > Metazoa > Chordata > Chondrichthyes > Orectolobiformes > Hemiscylliidae > Chiloscyllium > Chiloscyllium plagiosum. Next base: position 64,328,446 of record NC_057717.1, on the reverse strand, counting down.
GGACAGACACAGCGGAGTATTGAGGAACACAGGAACCTTGGTTGACAAGTCCATAGATCCCTGAAGGTGTCAACGCAGGTAGACTGGGTGGGGAAGACAACTGAACTGGGAGCAGGAGGGGGACCCATATCCTGGGGGGGAGAATTGTTGGAGCTGCTCGAGAGGATATAAACTAGTCTGGCAGTGTGTTTCAACTTCAACAGTCGTACGGTTAGAAAGAAGATTGAGGCTGGTACACAAGTTAAAGAGAGCAATTTGATCAGACAAGGAAGGCAAGAATAGAAAAGGGAATGGGGGTAAACTTATGATTAAATTGCATTTAAAGTCCACACCGACCCGCCGAAGCGAAGCCCACCCATACCCCTACATTTACCACTTACCTAACACTACGGGCAATTTAGCATGGCCAATTCACCTGACCCTGCACATCTCTTTTGGACTGTGGGAGGAAACCGGAGCACCCGGAGGAAACCCACGGAGGGGAGAATGTGCAAACTCCACACAGTCAGTCGCCTGAGGCGGGAATTGAACCCGGGTCTCAGGCGCTGTGAGGCAGCAGTGCTAACCACTGTGCCACCGTGCCGCCCACTACCACTGTGCCACCGTGCCGCCCACACCACTGTGCCACCGTGCCGCCCACTATTCCTGTGGGGTCGCCCAGTGAAGCTATGTTAGTGGAATTGTGAAATAAGAATGGGTCATCACTCTGATATGATTGTCCGACTGACCCCGAATAATTGGCAGGAGATTGAGGAACAAATATGTCGGCAGATCTGAAATATCAGTCATAATAATAGGGGTTTTTTAACTTTCAAAACCTAGACCGGTGTTCAGCGTTTGCAAGGGAGGAATTTGGTAATTTGGCAAAGAGAAAGGGGGAAAACCTGACGTCCCCTTGGGAAACAAGGTCGGAAAAGGGACTGAGGTGTTAGTGGGAAAGCATTTTGCCAAGGTGACCACAGTTCTATTAATTTGAAAATAGCTCTGGAAAAGGACTGACCTGGTCCACAGGTTCAAGGTATGAAATGGGGCCAGATCATTCTTGATAGTCTTAGCCAGGAACTTTTAAAAGGTGACTGGGGAGTCTATTTGCAGGGAAAGGGAAGTTTGGCAAGTGAGAATAAATTGAATGATCAGCGCCACCATGTTTCTGTTTACGTGCAGGTCAATGCTGACAGCATTCGGAAACACTGGCTGTGTATTGAGGGTCTTGTTAAGGAAAGGGGGCACATGTCAGGTATAGCCAGCAGGATCAAAGGAATCCCTGGAGGATCACAGGGGCTGTACGAATACACTTTGGGTGGAAATCAGGAATGCAGAAACGGTACATGAAATAGCCTCAGCAGAGAAGGAGAAGGAGAATCCAAAAGTGATTGTATAAGTATATTAAGAGTAAACGAGTAACTTGTGACCAAATAGGGTGCCTTAAAGATCAATAAGGCAATTGATGTGTGGAACTGCAGGATATTTGCTCAGACCTTAAACAAATTTTTCACTCCAGAGATTACTATGGTCCAAGTCTATGGAAGTCAGGGAACAAGAGTAATACGTTATGCCATGATTGTAGTTCTCTGCAATTCCAGTCTCCCTGCTAAAGGAAAGATACTGTGAAACTTGAAAGTGCTCAGAAAAGATTAACAAGATGTTGCTATGGTGTTGCTGAATAAGCTGGAGTTATTTTCCCTGGAGCGTCGGAGAGGTGACCGGGCAGAGCTTTATATAAATGTGAGACACATGGATTGGGTAAACATTCAAGGTCTTTTCCCAGGGGTTGGGGAGCCAATAATGGAGTGCATAGGTGTAAGGTTTGAAGCCAAACGTTTAAAAATCGACTGAAGGGACAGCTTTTTCACGCACATGGTGATGCATGTATGGAATGAGCTTAGAGAGAAAGTAACGGAGACTTATACTATGAAAACATTTAAAAGATATCTGGATGGGTATATGAATTGTAATAGTTTAGAGGTACATGAGCCAAGAGCTGGTAAATCTGGTCGATTTAGTTAGATCTTCTAGACAGAATGGATGATTTGGAGCGAAAGGTCTGTTTCCATACTGTACATCTGCATGACTTGAAAAGAGTGCATCTTATAGAAGAGGTGGTGCTGGAAGTTTTAAAACACAAAGGCATGGAAAGACCCAATAGTTGATTAAGTGTATGACAGAACACTGTGCGATGCTAGGGAAGAAATTGTGGAGCCCCTAGCAAAGGGATTTGTAACACTGACAGCCATGTGTGATGTGCTGGAAAGCTGGAGGGTGACATAGTGGACAGTGAAGGAGGTTTGCTAAGATTACAAAGGGATCTTGATGGTATGGGTGAATGGGCTGAAAACTTGTGGATTGAATTCAATCTGAATAAATGCGAGTAATGCATTTGGCAAAACAAACAAGGGTAGACCTTATACAATTAATGTTGGGGCTCGGTTAGTGTTTTAGAGAAGAGGGACCTCCGGGTTCAGGTACATAATTATTGAAGTTGGCATCACAGGATGGATAAGACAATGCTTGGCATGTTTGACTATTGCTTAGTCTATTGAGTGGAGGATCTGGGACGTCATGTTGAGATTGTACAGACATTGGTGAGACCTCTTCTGTAGCACTCTGTCCAGGTCTGGTTGCCCTGTAATAGGAAGGCTATCATTAAGCTGCAGGGGGTTCAGAAGAGATTTACCAGGACGTTGCTCGGTATGGAAGGCTTGAGTTCTGAAAAATGACTGGATAGGCTGAGTCTTTTTTCACTGGATGCTGGAGGATGAGAAATGACATTATTCAAGTTTGTGAAAAAAATGATGGAAATGGATAGAGTTAATGGCAGTTGCCTTTTCCCCAGGATGGCGGAGTCTCAAGTGGAAGGGCCACATTTTTAGGTTAGAGGAGGGATTTGCTCCAAAAACAAAGACATGCGTTGCAAATTGTTACACAGAGGGTAATTTGAGTGTGGAGTGAACTTCCTGAGGAAGGGGTACAATTACAACATTTAAAAAAAAAACTTTTGGGTAAGTCCATGAATAGGAATGGTTTGGAGGGATATGGGCCAGCAACATGCTGCTGAGTTGAGTTTAGCTTGAGATTATATCACTCCCTTTCTTTACTTTTTCATTCGAAGAATGAGCTTCTGTGTTGGCGGGGAATCCAAGGCCCAATCCGAGGACTCAGTGAAAGACGGGATTTGAAGCTTGGGAATGGAGTCAGATGTGGAACCTGAGCCAACATCCTCAGTCATTCCATGAAAGCATTTTGTGGCTTTCCCTGTCTGCATTGACTTCAGTGGAAACTGTCTCTAAGTGAAACCTGCTTGCTTGTGGTCTCATAATCGATCCTAAGATCAGTCCAAAAAGATATTCGCATCATCACCAAGAATGATTGCTTCCGTCAGCAATGCAGCTCCTATATCCATCTCGAGCTCAGTTCATAATTGGTGAATCAGTTATTGATTCCATTGTTACCCCTGGACCCTCGTATTCAAGGGCCATATTTGCCAGACACCAGATTGTAAACTGGCAGACAGTGAGGTCTGCCAATGCTGTGGAGACAGAGTCGATACATTCTTCCCTTGGAAGAAGCACAGCAGGTCAGGCAGCATCCGATGAAGAGACGAATTGACGTTTCAAGCAAAATCCTTCATCAGTCGACTCTCTTCCTCCTTGGATGCTGCCTTATAGATTATTTTCCTGCAGCACATTTTATCGACCTGCTTATAAACTGCATGCATTTACTTTGTCCAAATTTGTTTTGGTTTGTTTTCCCAACAAATCCCAATTCATCATCATGAACTGACCACAGTGACCCGGCAAAAGATCAGTCCAAAAAGATATTCGCATCATCACCAAGAATGATTGCTTCCGTCAGCAATGCAGCTCCTATATCCATCTCGAGCTCAGTTCATAATTGGTGAATCAGTTATTGATTCCATTGTTACCCCTCGTATTCAAGGGCCATATTTGCCTGACACCAGATTGTAAACTGGCAGACAGTGAGGTCTGCCAATGCTGTAGAGACAGAGTCGATACATTCTTCCCTTGGAAGAAGCACGGCAGGTCAGGCAGCATCCGATGAAGAGACGAATTGACGTTTCAAGCAGAATCCTTCATCACTCGACTCTCTTCCTCCTTGGATGCTGCCTTATAGATTTTTTTTCCTGCAGCACATTTTATCGACCTGCTTATAAACTGCATGCATTAACTTTGTCCAAATTGTCCACAGTCCACAGTGACCCTGCAAAGGCGCGTTGTCCGTTAAATTCTTAATTATAGGTTCTCACCCATTTACTCAAAAATGTTCCGAAGCCATCCATTGACGTCTTTACTCTCTTTGGTGGTGTAAATCTATTTTTTTTTAAAATCTCCATGGAAATATTAGATATTCTGCTTTGACATAAATGCTACCAGCTGGTGTGATGATGAAATAAATTACTGATTTCATCGAAATAAGTTAAATGTAATGGCTGGTAATAACTCCAGAAGCATTAATAAATCTGACAATCCTGAGTCACTGAGCTGTGTACATTTCGGAACAGATCCCCTCCTCCACACTCGTCTGACTACCCTGTTCCTTCTCAAAATTAAAGACTACATAAAAATTGATCTCTTTTAATATTTATTTCCTTACCCAGCGAGTTTTGAGAATATTTGTTGTTACTGTCGTCTGACGTACATATGTAAATTGTTTACATATGTCCTGTCCACAAAAAGCTGGCCATACCCAAACCAGCCAATTAGCGTCCAATCAGTCCAGTCTCCATTGTGACTAAGCTGATGGAAGAAGTCATCAACAGTGCTATGAATCAGCACCTGTTCAGCAACAACCTAATGAATGCTGCCCAGTTGTGTCACTAAACTCCTCATCTCATTAAAATCTTGGTTCAAATATGAAGAAAAGAGCTAAGTTCCAGAATTAAGGGGAGACTGACAATCCTTGACATCAAGGCCGCATTAGACCAAATATTTGATCAAGGAGTCCAGGCAAAACTAATCCAATGCATATCAGGATGATGGTAATACATGACACAAAGGAAAATGGTTGTGGTTGTGACGGGTCAGTCACCACAACCCACCACATTTCTTCTGAAGTCCCCCACAGTAATGCCCAACAATCTTCAACTGCTTCATTAATGACCTTACATTTGTCATAATGTCAGAAGTGGGGATATTCACCGATGGTTATAATGTTCAGCACCATGTGCGATTCCTCAGATACTGAATCAACCGTGCTCAAAGGCAACATGATCTGGACAATATCCAGCCTTGGCCCACAAGTAGCAAGTAACATTTGCAAAACCCAAATGCCCGACAATAATAATCACTAATAAGAGACAATATAACCACTGCCGCTTTATACTCAACAGTATTACCATCACCGTATCCTCCTCTGTTAACATCTTTGAGGTTACCATTGGCCTGAAACTCAACTGAACTCATCACATAAAAACAGTGGCTGCAAGAGCAGGTCACAGACTAGAGATACTGCGACGAGCAACTCACTTCATGACACCCCATAGTCTCTCCACCATTTACAAACGACAAATCAGGTGCGTGACGGAATATTCCTCACTTGCCTGGATATGTGCACCTCCGATAACACTCAAGAAGCTTGATACTATCCAATACAAAGTAATCTGCTTGATTAGTACGAAATCTACAAGCATTCAATGGTCCACTACTGGAACGCAGTAGCAGCAGTGTGTACTATCTGCAATTTGCACTGCAGAAATTCACGAAAGAACATTAGTCAGCACTTTCAAAACCACGACCAGTTCCACCGAGAAGGGCAAAGGCAGGGGGTACTTCGGATACTACAATTCGCAAGTTCCTCACCTAGCCAATAACCACCCTGTTTTGGAAACATACCACTGCTATTTCACAGTCTTTGGATAAAATGATGATTTCTTCCAGCAAGTGGACCGCAGCAATTTAAGAAGGCAGATCACCACCACCTTCTCAAGAGCAAATATGGAATGGCTATCAATGCTGGACAGCCTTTGACGTCCAAGTCCCACAAATGAATATTAAAAAATAATGCTTCCTGAAACCTTCCTAATGGAGCAATAGCTTTCCTATCGCAGAGACACCAAAATCTTTACCGTGCAGAAACAGGCACTTCGGCTGAACAAGTCCACAACGACCCTCCCTCGAGTAACACACCCACACCGATTCTCCTACTACACTATATTTACCCCAGACTAATTCGCCTCCACATCGCTGAACATTATGGGCAATTTATCGAGACCAATTCACCTAACATGCACATCTCGTGATTTGTAAGAGGAAATCTATGCAGACACGAGTGGAATGCACAAGCTCCAAACAGACAGTCGCCTGATGAAGGTACGAACCCGTGTTGCCGTCGCTGTGCTAACCACTGTGCTACTTTCCCATCTGTCTTCAAATTCTTGCGTTGGTTTCCTCCCTCAGCCTGAAGATGTTCAAGTTATGTGCATTGGACATGCAATACTGTTGCTCGTGTCCAGGGATGCGCAGGCTAAATGTATTAGCCATTGGTAAGATTAGGTAGAGGGGTGGGATTCTCTTCCATGATTTGGTGTGGACTTATTGGGGCGAATGACCAGCTTCCACGCCATAGGGATTCAGTGAAGTTCAGGTTTTGACCCTTCTCTAAATGGAGTATTTACATTTTGATAGAGAAATTTTCTTGTTAACATTTAACAAATTCGTCATCATCAAACCTTTAACATTATGGCAGTGCCAGGCAGTGTTTAGAAATTTAAAATTCCCTACTATTATGACCTTAGTGTACTGAGAGGTGCTTGTGATCTGTACATGATGGCTTCGCAATTCCTTAGACTGTTGTGTTAAATGTGAAAAAAATGATGCAGAGTTAACATTTATGATACTGAAGTGAACTGAAAGGAGAATCTTGCAGAATGTATCAGTAAAGACCTTATGACTATTGGAATAAACTGCCAGAAGAAGTGGTAAATGCAGGTACAGTTACAACACTTCGAACCATACATTTCCATTAAGTAGTATCTCACAAGCGTTTACTCTATTTATTCACGTAATGCGTTCCTGAATCAAAAGACGTCACATCTTCTCCCCTTTAACCTATCTTCCATCCTTCCCAGGGTAGCGAAAATTCGAACACTGAGATTCCAGTCCTGTCCTTCTCTCAGCCAAATTTCTTAAATAGCTATGACATCCCAATCCCATGTTTCCATCCATGTCCTGAGCTCATCCGACTGACCGGAAAGAGTTCTTGCATTGACATAAATGCAGTTGAATTTTTCAATGTGACTTTGTTCCCTTACTAGCTCTTGTCTGTCTTTTCTACTTACCTTACTCTTTTTTTTCAGAATCATGACCATCCTCACCTATCTGTCTATTTTCACGTTACTTAGAAAGCACCCACTATATTTCTAAAAGATCACTTGCTCCCAAAAGAGAACGAGCAAATCTCCCTGCCAGGTTTTTGGTCACTTTCTGGTTCAAGTGTAAACCTTCCTTTTTGAACAGGTCTTCGCTACCTCAAAAAATTCATAACGATCCAAGAAACTGATTTCCTGCACATTGACCTGCCTTTTCTTCCATTGATTTAATTGCTCTTCTTCGAACTTGTGAACAAACGTAATCCAAAGGCTACTACATTTTCTAGTCTCCTTTTTAACCTTCGACATAATGTCTTGCATTCACTCTGCAAATCTTTCTCGCTTTCCCTGATCAAATCATTCCGCTCAATGCGTACAATTTCCAGCTTCTCACTCTCCCCTTTGACAATATACATAACACGTATTAAGACGTCCACAATCTGACACCGGAAAAGCAACATACCATCCTCGAGTTTCACTCACTGTCACGGAATCTCTGACTGTGCCTCTGACAGGAGAGTCCCAGTAACAATTATTCTTTTACATTTTGACAAACCCATTGCACATACGTTTCATTTTTATTGCTTCAGATGTGACCTACTCTTCTACATTCCTCTGAGAGCGTGCCTCTTTCAAGAGGAAACAAAATAAGATATATATTTGAGAGAAGAATAGCCACAGAATACTTCTGAACTACCTTCTTATCTTCACTGCCAGTGCATTATCTGTCTGACGGTTCCTGCTGTGTAATCACTTCTCTAAATTTCGTAATAATAACACTCACTGTCACCCATATGCCCTCAGTGACACAAACCTAAAAAGAACAGCTGTCAATATCTGCTTTCTTATGAAAATAAGTTTCCATTCCTTTCCCACAGATCTAACATAAAGTATGCGAAAACTCAATAAAAATAAACTTACAAATCGTGAAAAGAAATCAAACAAATTTGAACAAACGACAAAAAAACTTCTTATCAAAAGAAATCCACCATTCATTCGTCAAAATCTGGATGAAAATAGAATTCCTCCAAAGTTGTCCGTCTGTCGGCCTCTCCACAATCTCCGTATATATGTAAAAAAAATCTCCTTTATTGCCTCTTCTTTACATGATTCCTTTTGTCAAAACGTACCCACCATTTATGTCTCGCGGGTTTATATTTAAATGGCTTTTCCTTAACACCAGAGCATCAGCAACCCTCCAGTCCTCTGAAACGTTACCCATGTCCCTCGATGACACAAATATCTTAGCAAGAGACCTGGCATTCTTCCCTGGCCTTCTCATTGTCTGACATTTTTGAAGTTCATGTGAATTGCTTAATGTTAGACTGTGTGATGTGAGGGCTACATACAGCACAGTCTCTGATCCGCTCCCAATCTGCAAAATGGAGACCACAGCCAATTTTTTTGGGGGGTTCTGAACAAATCCTGGAGAGTCCTTTCAGAAGAGTTAGTCTCCCAGAAGCAATGACTCAATGATTTCTGTTCGCCTGCATTCAACTTGTTCAGCCATGAACCCGTCCATGGTATGCTCGCGCATGACTCTGCCTGGCAGCATGTCTGAATATACGAGGAAAGGGAAGAGCTGTCCTGTCCACAGGGAAGGGGGGCCGGAAGGAGAGCAGGCTGACCACACTGTAATTCTCACACTAACCAAGGCAAGAGCAAACTGACAACACTGTGTCTCTGTCATTGACTCGATGAAGAACAGTCGTACCCCAAGGCGTGTCTGTCAATGACCCAGGGGAAAACAGACAAATCCCAGTGTGTTTCTGTCACTGACGCACGGAGAGAAACCTGACCCTATTCTGACTCTGTTGCTGACCCATTCGCCATTGCCCTGGAATGTCACTATCTCACTTCAAAGCGTAGTGATTTTAACTTGGGATCTATAAGGCAGTGCGTTCAGATTGACCTCAGCTGGTCGAGGTAACTCAGCCCTTACTGTTACCGTCGCTATGCATCACTAAAACAGCCAAACAGCAAACTGTGAATCATACGTTTGTTGTTGGGCAGATAGATGACATTTGGTCCATTGAATCCACACCAACCATTCGAGAAAAATGCCGCCCAGATACCTTCTCTCACGATCCCTGTAACACTGCGTTTCCCATGGCTAACCCACAGACCCTGCACATCGCTGAACAATATGATCAACAATTTTGAATGTTTTCATACTTCTGTAGGGCCGAACAGTGGCACATGCCAAGTGTTATACCATTGAAGTAATTCATGCTGATATTTTCGTGGGTGGATTCTCAAAGGATGATTAAAGGAGAATAGAGGACCAGTGGGATATTTCTGTGGAAAAGAACATTCCGATCGACGCTGCTGAATCCTCCTCATCGCCACCTGAGGCATGGCGATACCTTGCCTCACAGCCCTGGCCGCTTCCGTTTGTCCTTTCGTTTCCTCCTGTTCGACATCCCCAAAATGGGGCGGGCATCTTGGGACGACGTCACCGCGTAGACCATTCCTGCTTGGCGCCACCCAGGTCATTGTGAAAGTGTCAGAAATAAGAACTGCAAATCACACAATACCATATTATAGTCCAACACGTAATTTGGAAGCACGAAATCTTGAAACGCTGCTCTTTTATCAGGAAGTTGTGGAGCAGGAACAGAAGACGCAGAAGTCATAGTGAAGGATTACAGTGTCACACAACTGCAATTGTACTTAAAAAGAAACCTCAACTGTTGTTATGTCCTTCATCTTTTAGAATGGGTTTCAGGTTTTGTTTCATTAACATGTAAATTTTAGAGTCTTGTAAGTCACATTCTCGATATAACATAATATTTTGCAAACAAAAAAGGTGATTTCTCAGCTCAGACAATGCATTAAAGATGTAAGGTTCAAATCCGTTTGTATTCCAATATAGAGTCAGACTGTTTCCACTTCCAATGTGGAATTTACAAATATTACAAGCATTGACTCTGCTTGCACTTTGTGTATTTTTGAGCAAATTAGAAAGAGTATGCAAATATAATTCTGCGAATACAAATTCTACCCATGCTCCAATGTGCATGTACAAGCGCATGTGAGAGAGAGAGTTTGGGTATGCACGTGAGTGTGTGCACGTGAGTACGAGTGTACATGAGAGAGTGTGTGTTTGTATGTGCACATGCTTAATAAAGAATGCATGAGATTGTGAAGCAAGGATACGCAACAGGCAAGGATTCTGTAATGAGGTCAAGCAGACGTTATGACAATGAATGACAGGAAACCACCAAACAAACGTGGGACAGGGGCGTTTCTTCCCCGTCGGTGAACACTTCAGCGGGTAGGAACATCCTCCAGGGAGGACTTCGGGCGATGCAACAATGAGAGGGATCGAGTAGAGGCTGGCATCCAAGTTCGAAACCAATGAGGATGGCCTCAACCGGGAACATGGGTTCATGTCACATTCTGGGTGAACCAACTACACTATTTCTCTCTCACACACACACACAAACATACACACACACACACATATAAGCTCACACTCCCGCAGATCATTTCTCTTACACACGCTGTCTCCTATACACACATACATAAACCACCACACTCTCACACGCGCACACATTCTCACAGGCATATACTCCATCACATATACACACACGCACGCACTTTACCAAGCATACACACACGGAAACACGCACTCTCTCACGCGAACTCGCACTATCACACACACATGCAACAGTTGATCCCTCTCTGTCATTCACGCACATTGACATATAAGTCTACGGGGTGAAAGAACAAAGAATAAAGGAAGATTCAGCATAGGAACAGTCTGCAATAGTCTTCCCTCCAAGTCTGCACTGAACCAGTACATCTACCTAAACCTGCCGCGTATTTTCTCAAGGGCTTTAATTCTTTGCTCTGTGCCCATTCATGTATCTGTCGAGATACATCTTAAGTGATGCAAACGTGCCCGCCCCTACCACCTCCGCTGGCACCGTGCTCCAGGCACCCACCAACCACTATGTAAAGAACTTTCCATTGATATCTCCACTTACCAGTTACACACTGACTTTGATCTTGTGACCCCGAATAATTGACTCACCTCTCGAGGAAAACGCTTCTTATATCCAAACTGTCTATGCCTCTCATGGTTTTGTCGACCTCAATTAGGTCCCGCCTCAACCTCCGTCTTTCCAATGAAAGGAGTCCCAATCTACTCAAACTTTCTACATAGCTTGCGCACTGCATACTAGGTAACGCATTAGCGAAACTCCGCAGCATCCTTGCCAAAGCATCCGCATCCTTTTGGTGATGCACGAAGAGAAAGTTAAGCAATATTCCAAATGTGCCCGAACCAAAGTCTTATGCATCTGTAACGTGACACCTCTTCTACTCAATACCCGTCCAATGAAGGAAAGGATGTTTTATGACTTCTTGATTACTGGTCTGCTTTGCCACCTTCAGCCAACAATGGACCTGCACACCCAGGTCTCTGTGTACCTCAGATTTCCCCAGGAGTTTCGTTTGTACTTTTTGGGATCAGAGATGCACCGATGGAATCGGACAAATTTAGTCTATTTGAATTAATTTTGAGCATGAATTGAACCGTTAAAATTGATTCAGGAGAAATTAATAAATCAGGATTCAGAGACCACCCATTTGGACGATCTATAGTGAAAGATAAAACAGAGCTGGAGAGTTGGCGAGACAGCATTAGAAAGTACTACGGAATACAATGAAACAAAATGCTGATGAGTAATCACAAACGCTCGATATTGCAATTGGGGATAAGGTATTTGTGTTTTTTTCCAGTAACAAGTAGCCTGTAAAAACAATATTTTGTGGACGTTATTAAATTGATAAGAAATTGAAGGGGGTGAACTACTTAATAAGGACTCCAGACAGGAAGAAATCTCACAGGGTGTGCCATGTAAAAATGCTCAAACGACATTGTGATTGGGAAGGAAAGAAAGAGGTGAAGGTGTTAATGTTTACAACACATAAGGAAGAAACATGTTCAGAGGATTCTGAATTCCTCAAATCATATTGGACATTGAGGACGTTATCAAAAATTGGGATACATTATTGACTTACCTTCCACAAGAAAATCAAAATTACTAAAAGAGTTAGTACTTTCACATGGGGAGACATGCGGAAATAAACTGAGAAGTACTAATCTACTTATGCATGATGTAGATATAGGAAATGCAGTTCCAATTAAACAACACGCTGATAGGTATATCCCTCTAAAATTAGCGCAGTTTCAGAAGGAGATAGAGCGCATGCTCCGAGATGTCATAATTGAAGTGAGTTATAGTGACTCGAGCTCAACCACAGTCATGGTGCCAAAGCCAGATGCTACCCAACGGTAACGTGTGAACTATCGCAAAGTCAACGCCATTACGAAAACTGATGCATATCCAATCCCATGGTTGGTGGACTATGTCAAAGAAGCGGGTAAAGCAACTTGCATTTCTAAGTTGGACTTGCTCAGAGCGAGTGGCAACTACCACTTTCAGCGAGAACAAAGGAAGTTTTGTCTTTTGTAACGCCAAATGGACGATATCAAATCAACGTCACGCCATTTGGTTTGTAAAACGCTCCAGCCACATTTCAGAGAGTGACTAATAAGCTCACTGCGAAATTATCCAACTGTGTGGCGTACATTGATGACGTGGTGATTTTTAGTCACTCATGGAACGAATATTTATAGCATCTGTCAGACTTTTTCATTCGACTTCGGAAGGCAGGCTTGTTTGGTAACCCTAGCTAAAGGTAAATTTTACAAAGTTCGAGTCATCTTCCTGTGCCATATTATCGGACATGGACAAGTGGAAGCACGACATACAAAAACAAAAGTAATTTGGGAATTTCCCACATCGTCCACAAAAAAGAGGTACTACAGTTCCTGGGATTGACTGGATTTACCGAAAGTTTGTGGTAAAATTTAACAGTGTGGCTACTCCTCTCATCAAAATGTTTTAAAAAGGGCAAGACGTTGCAGTGGACAGCGGACTGTCACAAGTCATTTGATAGTCTAAGATCTGTGTTAACCACTGCCCAATTATTAGCCACACCGCATCACTCAAAGCCTTTCAATATGGCTATCGATGACAGAAATGTGGCTGTTGGTGCTGTGCTCCTGGAGGGGGATGAAAAGGGATTTAAAAAATACCATCGCGGGTTTTCAAGGAAGTTGAAACTTCATTTACAGAAACATTCAACGGTGGAAAAACAGACTTTAAGCTTGTTGGCAAAACAAGATTTCAGTGTTTGTTTTATCAACAATGCATCTGACACAATTGTATACACTGATCGCACCTCATTGATATTTTCGAAAAAAATTAAGGACAAAGATTCCAGACTATTTGGATGAATTTGTTGTTGCAACCATTCAATTGTGCATGTGACAAGTCGCAGAAATGTAATTGCTGATGCGTTATCGAAACGCAAATGAGACATGGAGTGGGTGTGCCGCACCTTGACTTTCAATGTGGATGTGCATGTTTGCATGTTTATAGTTCGTACAATGTTTGTGTGTGTTTACACTACGAAATGGGTTTAGAAGGTTTTAAAACGACTATCTTTTGGCATTGGTAGTTCATTTATAAGAGGGTAGGAGACACAAAGCTAGTCTGCTTTTCCTTAAAAAAATGCAGTTCCTGACCTACAGACACTCTGTCCATGATTTGTCTTGACAGAAGGGCAATAAACCGGGCAGATTTCCGTCAGGAAAAGTGAGGACGCAGATGTTGGAGATCAGAGTTGAAAAATGTGTTGCTGGAAAAACGAAGCTGGTCAGGCAGCATCGAAGGAGCAGGAGAATCGACGTTTCGGGCACAGGCCCTTCTTCAGGAATGAGGTGGGTGTGCCAAGCAGGCTAAGATAAAAGGTAGGGAGGAGGGACTGAGGGAGGGGAGTTGGGAATGCGATCGTTGGAAGTAGGTTAAGGTGAGGGTGATAGGCTGGAGAGGGAGTGGGGCGGAGAGGTCGGGAAGAAGATTGCAGGTCAAGAAGACGATGTTGAATCCGAGGGTTGGGACTGAGATAAGGTGGGCAGAGGGGTAACGAGGAAGCTGTAGAAATCTGCATTCATCTCTTGTGGTTGGAGGTTTCCTAAGCGGAAGATGAGTTGCACTTCCTCCAGGCGTCGTGTTGCCATGGTCTGGCGATGGAGGAGGCCAAGGATCTGCATGTCCTTGGCGGAGTGGGAGGGGGAGTTAAAGTGTTCAGCCACAGGGCGGTTGGGTTGGTTGGTGCGTGTGTCCCAGAGTGTTCTCTGAAACGTTCCGCAAGTAGGTAGCCTGTCTCCCCAATGTAGAGGAGGCCACATCATGTGCAGCGGATGCAGTAAATGATGTGTGTGGAGGTGCAGGTGAATTT
>NC_057717.1:64312293-64313146 GCF_004010195.1 Chiloscyllium plagiosum | reverse complement strand
TTATCTCAGTCCCAACCCTCGAACTCAACACCGCCTTCTTGACCTGCAATCTTCTTCCTGACCTCACCGCCCCCACCCCCTATCCGGCCTATCACCCTCACCTTAACCTCCTTCCACCTATCGCATTCCCAACACCCCTCCCCCAAGTCCCTCGTCCCTACCTTTTATCTTAGCCTGCTTGGCACATCCTCCTCATTCCTGAAGAAGGGCTTATGCCCGAAACGTCGATTCTCCTGCTCCTTGGATGCTGCCTGACCGGCTGCGCTTTTCCAGCAACACATTTTTCAGATGTAGGTCAGCCTGTTTTATAAATGGAATAAAAAGGATTTTTGAGACCTTTCATTTATATATAAATGGATGAGATGTCATGTCAAAGTGGTCATGCTTTAGCAGAGACCTGTTTAAATAGAGGGGAAATGTCAGCTCTCGAAATTGCTGAGCTGAGCAGGTTTAGTTCAGATTGAAGTGGGATGTTCAACAGGGAGCTCCATGGAAACGCTCTCTCTTTTCTGCCCTTCAACTTCAACCTGTAAGTATGTGTCCCATTTATCCGAGGTTTTTAAGGGAGTTTGCTTATTTGGACTTTTGTGCGTATTCAGAAGAGTTTAATTATGTCTAGTTGGATTGTTCGAGTTCTGTGGGGGTTCTTTATTCTGTTCTTTGTATTTCATTATGTCATTTTGTGATGTATTTGTCTGTTATAAAATCGAGTGGTCAACCTAGTTATCTTACTCCGGGTAACTTTTACTGTGGACTTACCAATATAAGTTGCAAAGTTTGATCACCGTGTGCCTTGTCGAGAATGTTTTGAGTTGTCTCCCCGAGTCCATAACACTTTGAACACCCGAAGAAT
>NC_057717.1:64308365-64311793 GCF_004010195.1 Chiloscyllium plagiosum | reverse complement strand
AAAAGGCAGCCCACCCACCCTCTTCACGAGGAGGTTTCAGACATAGAATCTTAGCGTTTTAGATTCATGTAGGGCATAAATAGACGCTTCACTCCAACTCGCAAGCACCAACTCGATATCTGAAGCTGAACTCGTTCCATTTTACTCGTTTGACCCACATCGCTCTAAACTTTTCCAGCAGATGTACCAATCCAGATGCATTTGATGTATCACAATGTAACTGTCTCTACAAATTTTCGAGCAGCTCATTCTAACCTCGTATTTCCAAACAGGGACTAAACTAATTCGTTTTCAACAATTTGATATTTTGAACCAATAAACCACAAATTGGATTCCTGAAAATCACGCATCATCAATGAATCTCCACTTGTGTCCTATTCCTTCATTGCATCATTCTTGCAACTGCCAACCTGTCTCTCAGGGATAGATTTGCTTATTCTAGATACTGTTCATAAAACTCAGCGTGATTTCGGCAGCTCCTTCGTGTTAGTTTTCGAAGCTGGAAAATAAGTCATGAAGTCAGATCTTCCCCTTTCATTGATTCATGAACATTGCAAAATGTTGGTAAATTACCATTACAGTCAGAGCTTTCTGTTGCGTGGTGTCGAAAGCTGAAGGATTCCTCTATCATCCCCTTTGACATGCTCTCAAACCATTTTAAGCAGCCTTTTAATAAAATAAATCCTTTTGTGGAGCACTTGAGACACTTCCTTTTGATGGCGGCTTCTGAAGCTCATTATCATTTTTTTGCATTCCATCTGCTATAACTAAGTACATTATAATTTCGTCTGACGTTCCAGGTATGGTACACTTTGAGGAGGCGTTGTTTCCATAAACGTTGTGCACTTTGCACTATTTCAAAACCCAGTTATTTATGTTAACCCAGCACATGTATCATGTTCCAGACTCCGCTTCAGTATATGTTGTTAAGACATTTGGACAACTCTGCACCATTCCATGACAGAGATTAATGTCTGAGACAAAACTTGTGACACTTCTGTACAGCTCATGAACGAATTTCGCTCAGTTGGGCCTTACCTGTCCAGATTGCGGGCATCAATTAATTTATCATTTTTGCTTTCCAGTTGTTACCGTACAATGCAGTAAAACTGTAGTGTTATGCAATTTTGAGGATACCATTCAAATGAATTTTAGTTAGCAATAAGTGCATGAGCATCATCCAACTTTCAAAAAAAGTCATAATGCCTACGAACCAGTGGCTCTGACGTGCATAATCATGAACTGCTTGTACTGACTGGTTCGGGCCCAAAACAATTCTTGCCATCCAGTTGGCTCATTCACCTGCAATTTGCATACCGTTGTGAAAGGAACACAGAAGTCACCATTTCCCGAACACTGAAACTGTCCCTGGAGAATTTGCACATCAGGACTCATAATCATCGACTTTTAGTCCGCTTTCAAAAACATAAACTCCACCAGACTAATTTCAAAATCCTCGAACAAACTCTTGTATCTGCCATCTGTAGCTGGATCGTCAGCTTCACGTTGAGCACATCGCAATGCGTAAGGATAGTCAACTGCACCTTCTGTAAGATAACCATCAACAGTGGGAGTGGCAAGGTGGCTCAGCGGTTTCCTTTGCTGTCCCACATCGCCAGGCTTTCGGATTCGCTTCCCACCTCCGGCGTCTGCCCGGGAGGACCTTGCACATTCTCCCCACTTCAACACAGTTTTCCTCTGGGGCTTGCGGTTTCCTCACACAATACAAATATATGCAGGTTAGGCGAATTGGCCAATCCAAAATACTCATTGTGTTCAGCGATATACAGAGGATGGGAACCAAACTTGGAGTTAGATTATGGAAAGGTTGAGATTAGAGAGGTCGAAAATCGAGTTTCAGGGACGCAAGATGACACCCGCAAGCAATATGTTGGTTTTATGTGTGTCAACCTCAGCTCCAGGAGCATCCGGAATAAGGTAGGTGAACTTGCAGCATGAGTTGGTACCTGTGACATCCATGTTGTGGCCATTTCGGAGACATGTTTCGAGCAGGGACAGGAATGGTTGTTGCAGGTTCGAGGGTTTAGATAATACAGTAAGAACAGAGAAGATGGTAAAAGAGGGGGAGGTGTGGCATTGTTGGTCAAAGACAGTATTAAGTTGCAGAAAGGATGTTTGGGGATTCTTCAAATGAGGTAGCATGGGCTGAAGTTAGAAACAGGAAAGGATAGGTCACACTGTTGGGAGTTTTCTATAGGCCTCCGAATAGTTCCAGAGATGTCGCAGAAAGGATAGCAAAGATGATTCTCGATAGGAGTGAGAGAAACAGGGCAGTTGTCATGGGGGGACTTCAACTTTCCAAATATTGACTGGGAACACTATAGTACTAGTACTATAGATGGGTCAGTTTTTGTCCAGAGTTTGCAGGAGCGCTTCCTGACACAATATATAGACAGGCCATCAAGTGGCGGAGCCACATTAGATTTGGTGCTGGGTAATGAGCCCGGCCAGGTGTTAGACTTGGTAGTAGGTGAGCACTTTGGTGATAGCGATCACAATTCTGTTATGTTTAATTTAGTGATAGAAAATGATCAGTGTATATCACTGGGCAAGAGCTATAGCTGCGGGAAAGGCAATTACAATGCGATGAGGCAAGATTTTGGATGCATCGGATGGGGAAGGAAACTACAGCGGACAGGCACATTAGGAATGTGGAGCTTATTCAAGGAAAAGATGTAGAGCGCGGGAGCCGTGGTTTACGAAGAAAGTGGAACTTCTGGTCAAGAAGAAGAAGAAGGCTTATGTTAGGATGAGATGTGAAGGCTCAGTTAAGACGCATGTGGGTTACAAGGTAGCCAGGAAAGACCTAAAGAGAGAGCTCAGAAAAGCAGGAGAAAACATGAGAAGCTGTTGGTGGATAGGATCAGGGGAAATGCTGAGGAAATTTAGAGGTATTTAAGGAATAAAAGAATGACAAGAGTAAGATTAGGGCCAATCAAGGATAGTAGTGCGAAGTTTGTGTGGAGTCAGAGAAGATAGGGGAAGCACTAAATGAATATTTTTCGACAGCATTTACTCTAGAAAACGACGATGTTGTTGAGGAGATTGCTGAGATACAGACTACCAGACAAGATGTGATTGAAGTTCACAAGGATGAGATATTTGAAATCCTGCAGAGTGTGAAAATAGATAAGTCTCCTGGGGCGGATGGGATTTAACTAGGATCCTCTGGGAAGCCAGGGAGGAGATTGCCGACCCTTTGGCATTGATCTTTAATTCGTCATTGTCTACAGGAAGAGTGCCAGAAGACAGGAGGATAGCAAATGTGGTTCCCACGTTCAAGAAGGGGAGTAGAGACAGTCTTGGTAAGTATAGACCAGCGAGCCTTACTTCAGTTTTTGTTAAAGTGTTGGAAAAGGTTATAAGAGATAGCATTTATAATCGTCTAGAAAAGCATAATTTGATTA
>NC_057717.1:64298764-64307802 GCF_004010195.1 Chiloscyllium plagiosum | reverse complement strand
GTTGATGGGAAATGTTCATCCTGGAGTCCAGTTACCAGTGCTGTACCGCAAGGATCGGTATTGGGTCCACTGCTGTTCGTCATTTTTATAAACGAACTGGATGAGGACATAGAAGGGTGGGTTAGTAAATTTGCAGACGACATGAAGGTCGGTGGAGTTGTGGATAGTGACGTAGGATGTTGTAGGTTACAGAAAGACATAGTTAAGCTGCAGAGCTGGGCTGAGAGGTGGAAAATAGAGTTTAATGCAGACAAGTGTGAGGTGATTCACTTTGGTCAGAGCAACAGAAATGCAAAGTACTGGGTTAATGGTAAGATTGTTGGTAATGTAGATGTGCAGAGAGACCTCGGTGTCCAGGTATACAGATCCTTGAAAGTTGCCACCCAGGCTGACAGGGTTGTTAAGAACGCAAACAGCGTTTTAGCTTTTATTAATAGACGGATCGAGTTCCGAAACCATGAAGTCATGCTACAGTTGTGAAAATCTCTGGTGCTGCCGCACTTGGTGTATTGTGTATAGTTCTGGTCGACGCATTATAAGAAGGATGTGGAAGCTTTGGAAAGGGTACCGAGGAGATTTACCAGGATGTTGCCTGGTATGGAGGGAAGGTCTTACGAGGAAAGGCTGAGGGACTTGAGGCTATTTTCGTTAGAGAGAAGAGGTTTGGGAGGTGACTTAATAGAGAAATATAAGAGAATCAGAGGGGTAGATAGGGTGGACGGGAAGATACCTTTTCCAACAATGGTGATGGCGTTCACGAAGGGAGCATAACTTTAAATTGAGGGGTGATAGATATACGACAGATGTCAGAGGCATTTTCTTTACTCAGAGAGTAGTAAGGGAATGGAATGGTTTGCCTGCAAACGTAGTATATCCCCCAACTTTAAGTACATTTAAGTCGTCATTGGCCAAGCATATGGTCGTACATGGAATAGTGTAGGTTAGATGAGCTTCAGATTGGTATGACTGGTCGGCACAACATCGAGGGCCGAAGCGCCTGTACTGCGTTCTAATATTTTATAATCTATGTTCTATGTTTTATGTATAGTTCTATGTATTTTAGTCTGGGATGAATATCGAGTAGTAGCGTCATGCGCGAGTTTGTTTACTCTTCAGAGGGTCGGTGTGGATTTTTTGGGTGGAAGATCCAGTTTCCACAGTGTAGGCATTCTATGAATGGAAACCCCCTCCCACGGATGCATTCGCTGCCTCCGACTATAATCTTTGTACTTCCACGACTGTGCAGACAAATTCGGAATGCACGCCATCTAAAAAGGTGCTGACGACACCAAGGATATCAATCAATAATCAGTGAGAATACAGAAAGGAGGCAGAGGGCTTGGCGTCGTGGTGCAGTGATAACCTCTCTCTGAATGTCCCCAAAACAATACAACTGATCACTGACTCCAGGACGAATGGGGGAGAATATGCACCATCTACATGAACGGAACTGACGTTGAGAGGGTGGTTCGCGTCAAGTACCGTGGAGTGTTGAAAACCAACAACCTTTCTTGGGCTTCCCACATAGTTGTGATGTTCAAGAAGGCACAACATCGCCTCTTCTTCCTCAACTAATTCGGAAATGTCGCATCCCCACAAGGACTCTCACCAACATTTACAGATTCAGAATGGAAAGCATACTGTCCGTGTGCAGAACGGCCGGGTCCGACAACTGCTCTGTCCAGGTACAAAATAACAGACAGAAGTTTGTGTGTACAGCGCAGACCATAACAGAATCAACGTTACATCCATGGATAAGATTTACACTTCTTGTTGCAAATTTTGCGAATTTTTCCAGCAATGTCACACACTTGAGAGACAATGAACATTTATTTTTTTCATGTTTCTTATTCATTTTCCATCAGTAAACGCTCTCATTTTGACTTCTAACAATTGTCTGACAATACTGTGCCTTCTCGAGATGTATTCAGTTCTGTTTGGTTTGCAGAAGGATATTATCTCAGTGGTACAGATTTTGTTTCCTTGAGACAGACAGTCGTTAAACATTTTTGAGTTCTCTCTGGTTGACTTTTAAAGTAAGATAGAAGAATCAGGAGGTGGGGTCAGGTTCACACAGATCCAAAGGGACTTCGCATTTGCTTTCAGTGAGTTAGTGATTTTTGCCATCTTTGGAGCTGAATATTTGAGTTCCCTGTTCTTAAAAGGAGTACGTCAACAGAGAGACTTCCTGTTTAATGTCAAAAGGGGAAGACTGCTTCTTATTATTTGCCTTTACCAGTGGTATGTTTATTGAATGCTGCGTAAATTGCAAAAGTTCGCAATTTGTGATAATATTTGTCATGAATTTTAATGTACCACAGGTACAGGCCCTTGAGCACTTCACGTTTGTACTGACATATTTTGTGCTTCCATATTAAAGTTGTGTTCACTTTCCTCTATTCCCTTCTTATTCGTGTATTCGTCCACGTTTATGTTTCTTGACTACTGATACTGTGTCTGTTTCCAACACTTCTTTTGGCAGCCCAATCCACACATCACCACGATTTAAGTAAAAACAAATGCTTCGCACATCACTTTTAAACTCCTCCACCCCACAATCCTTGAACCTGTGTCCCCTGGAATTTGCCCTTACACCATGGGTAAAAACCTCATAAGTTCCACTCTATCCATGCTACTGAGAATATTGTAAAAACGTATTCTGTAGTTCCACAACATCCTGCAATCCGTGAAAGCAGACCGGTTCTATCCAACCCTACTTCATAGTTAAAATCCCCATACAGGCATTCTTAACATTCTGGTCAATCTTTCTCGTATGCTGTCCAAAGCATTCATACCCATCTGAAACTGTGGCGACCAAAGTGCACGCAATATTCAAACAGTGGCCTCACTAAAATCCCATAATTTTTTTTAATAAAGATGCATAACATCGTTTCCATTTTAATCGAAACTTGACTTTGAATTTCGACACACATTTCCTCGCCTAATTCAGTCTCTTTGATGAATCCCAACATGGAGTCTGTGTTCAGGATGTTCCCTACCTATTCTGGTTTAATAGATATATTCCCTCCTTTTGCTTTTGGTGGGCCAACGTTTTCCAAAGCTGCCCTCTGCAAAGTTTTACATGTTATGTACTTCAAGGGCTGGAACAATTCCCATCCTACTGGACATTCCATATGTTTAGTTTTCCTTGTGAATAATTTCACAACATACATAGTCATAGAGTCAAAGAATCTGAGCGATGTACAACACGGAAACAGACACTATGTTCCAACTCGTCCATGCCGAACAAATACACTAAACTAATCAACTCACATTTGCCTGCATTTGGCACATATCACTGTAACCTCTTCTTCTTCATTAAACCATCCAGATGGTTTTAAAGCTGTAATTGTACTGGCTTCCACCAGTTGCTCTGGCAGCTCATTCCACACACGGACCACACTCTGTGTAAAATATTTGACACTCATATCCCTTCTATATCTTTCCTCTCTCTCTTTACATGGATGATTTTGGGATAGTACTGGAGGACGAGCTGAGAATAGTTCACAGGTCAGTGCAACATCGAGGGCCGAAGGGCCTGTTCTGCGCTGTATTGTTCAATGTTCTATGTTCTGTGTTCACACTGAACCTATGCCCTCTAGTTGTGTACTGCGTCCTGCCCCCCGCCCCACCCCACCCCCGTTAAATTAAAGGACCTTGTCTATTTCACCTACGCATCCCCGTCGTGATTTAATTAACCTCTATAAATTCACCCTCATCCTCCGTCTGTGCAGGGAAAACAGCCACAGCATATTCAGCTCTCTGTACACCTCAAGCACTCCAACATTTGCAACATCCTTGCAAATCTTTTCTAAACGCTTTGATGTTTCTCAACATTCTTTTTTTTAGGAAGGAGAACAGATTTGCACGCAGTATTCCAAAAATAATATGACTAATGTCATGTACAACCCACAATATGACCTCCTAACTCCTGAACCAAGTTTCACGGACCTTGGTTCTTGCAGGAGTAGGCCTCTGTTGAGGTCATAAAACTGCCATTTGAAACAAATTCACATGCCCAATGCGATTTTACCCTCTAACAGCCGCCTTGAATTAAAATTCTCCCGTTTTTTTCATAACATTGTTGTAATTTGCCTGCCTTAATTTTCTATCTTCACTAAGGACTGCAAGCATCCTTTTCAAGAGTACCTTGTAACGTACGGTATTATGGTCAATCCTCTCGAAATTCTCCTCAGTGCACATCAGGATAGCAGTAATAGCAGAGATCAGAGTCAGCATGGATTTATGAAGGAGAAGTCATGCTTGAACAATCTTCTGGAATTTTTTGAGGATATGTCTCTGAAGATGGTCAAGGTAGATCCAGTGGATATCGTATCCCTGGACTTCCATAAAGCCTTTGATAATGTCGCACATAGGAGGTTAGTGTGCAAAATTAGGGCACATGGTATTGGGGGGAAATGCTGACATTGTTTGAAAATTGGTTGGCTGACAGGAAACAAAGAGTACTGATAAATGGCTCCCTTTTAGAATGGCAGGCGGTGACCAGTGGTGTGCTGCGAGGATCAGTGCTGGGACCGCAGATTTTTACAGTGTACAATAATGATATAGATGAAGGTATTAAAAGTAAAATTAGCAAATTTGCGGATGACACAAAGCTGGGTGGCAGTGTGAAATATGAGGAGGATGTTAGGAGAATACGGGGTGACCTGGACAGGCTAGGTGAGTGGACGGATGCATGGCAGATGCAGTTTAACATGCATAGATGTGTGGTTATCCACTTTGGTGGCAAGAGCATGGAGGCAGATTACTACCTAAATGGAGTCAAAGTAGGTAAAGGGGCAGTACAACGGGATCTAGATGTTCTTGTACATCAGTCAATGACAGCAAGCATACAGGTACAGCAGGCAGTGAAGAAAGCTATCAGCATGCTCGCGCTCATAACAAGAGGAATTGAGTGCAGAAGCAAATAAGTCATTGTGCGGCTGTACAGGGCCCTGGTGAGACAGCACCTGGAATATTGTGCGCAGTTTTGGTCTCCAAATTTGAGGAAAGGTATTCTGGCTATTGAGGGAGTGCAGCGTAGGTTCAGGAGGTCAATTCCCGGAATGGCAGAACTATCTTACGCTGAAATATTGGAGCGACTGGGCTTGTTTTTGCTTGAGTTTGGAAGGCTGAGAGGGGATCTGATTCAGATGTATAAGATTATTAAAGGATTGGACATTCTGGAGGCAGGAAGCGTGTTTCTACTGATGGGTGTGTCCAGAACCATAGGACACAGTTTAAAAATAAGGGGTAGGCCACTGAGAACAGAGTTGAGAAGAAACCTCTTCACACAGAGAGTGGTGGGTGTGTGGAATGATCTGCACCAGAAGGCTGTGGAGGCCAAGTCTCTGGATGCTTTCAAGAAAGAGTTGGATACCGCTCTGAAGGACAGTGGAATCAAGGGTTATGGGGATAAGGCACGAACAGGATACTGATTGAGGATGATCAGCACTAATGTCCTGTACACCCCACAATATGACCTCTAACTCCTCAACCAAGCTTCACGGACCTTGGTTCTTGCAGGAGTAGGCCTCTGTTGAGGTCATAAAACTGCCATTTGAAACAAATTCACATGCCCAATGCGAATTTACCCTCTAACAGCCGCCTTGAATTAAAATTCTCCCGTTTTTTTCATAACATTGTTGTAATTTGCCTGCCCTCAATTTTCCATCTTCACTAAGGACTGCAAGCATCCTTTTCAAGAGTACCTTGTAACGTACGGTATTATCGTCAATCCTCTCGAAATTCTCCTCAGTGCACATCTGGATAGCAGTAATAGCAGAGATCAGAGTCAGCATGGATTTATTAAGGAGAAGTCATGCTTGAACAATCTTCTGGAATGTTTTGAGGATATGTCTCTGAAGATGTTCAAGGTAGATCCAGTGGATATCGTATGCCTGGACTTCCATAAAGCCTTTGATAATGTCGCACATAGGAGGTTAGTGTGCAAAATTAGGGCACATGGTATTGGGGGGAAATGCTGACATTGTTTGAAAATTGGTTGGTTGACAGGAAACAAAGAGTACTGATAAATGGCTCCCTTTCAGAATGGGTTTGGGTTTACTATGATCCAAAGCAATGTAAACGGACAATTACGTTGTGCCTTGGAAGTAAGTCCTCCTGATATAATCACTTGACCAGAGCAGACACAGGGAAAGCGATTAATTTAACATTATTTGTCTCCCATTGCAAATATGTTATGTATAGTAAGGAAAACGATTGCTTCAACTGTAGACTGTCAGAGGTCCAAGTGAATCCTTTACTTACTCAGGCACTAGCCAGAAAAGCTCGACAATTGACTTTAATATCTGTGACTGCGACTTCAAAAAAATCCTCAACTATTCTAAATGTGATGAAATATGGAAAGGTGCTCCATTCAGAATGCTCTCCAGGAACACTATCACTCCTTTTCGCATTTTTCTTTTCACACAAATAATCTTCATCCTGGTTGGTTCATCTGCCAAAGTATATATGTAGAAATGCATGCAACGCACGGTAATTCCCTGAGAGAGTGACAAACCAGTGCAGAGCGTTGGCGGTGAAAGAATATAAAGGGATGGAGTTCTGTTTTAAGTTAACGATAAATTTGACACAAATTTAAAATTGTTACTTGGATGAAGACAAATATACTTTTAAGGAACAGGATACAATTGGAACTCGGTTTCGTTTTTTGGACTTTAGTTAAATCGCAGTTATGTTTAACATACATCTAGGTTTAAGTTTTGGGTGGATTTACATTTCAGAAAGAACTTCCAGCTATTCTTCAGGGATGTTTCAGTGTTCGCTCACAGTTGGAATTACGCATTACTTAATTAGTATTTATAAACTTTGAGAAGTTCCGTTTGAGGAATGGACGGTTTCGTTGGTTTTCGTGCTGCATTTTTTCGAAGGTGACCATTTAGCAAAGGAGGGAGACGATTACTTGGCCATGGTGACTGT
Organism: Chiloscyllium plagiosum; assembly: GCF_004010195.1. Classification (NCBI taxonomy): domain Eukaryota; kingdom Metazoa; phylum Chordata; class Chondrichthyes; order Orectolobiformes; family Hemiscylliidae; genus Chiloscyllium; species Chiloscyllium plagiosum. Next base: position 64,300,860 of record NC_057717.1, on the reverse strand, counting down.
AGAAATTTCTGCGTTAAGAAGGTGTGAAGATTGTTGGATAATATGTTCTTGTATATTTGAGACCGACTCTGAATGAAATGTATTAAAGGATTTTGAGAGCATAAAGGGTGTAAGAGCACTGGACACAATCATTCCATTTTCTGAGATGCGGGGGAGAGGAGTCAGTGCCAGAGAATATAATGTTGCAACCAGAAGAAAGTGAGGACTGCAGGTGGTGCACGAAATCAGAGTCGAAAAGTGTGGTGTTGGGAATGTACAGCTGCTCAGGCAGCATCCAATAAGCAGAACAGGAGAGAGTGAAGATCGCAGATGCTGGAGATCAGAGTCGAAAAGTGTGGTGCTGGAAATGACTCATAACTGATGAAGGGCTTACGCTAGAAACATCGATTCTTCTGCTCCTCGGATACAGCCTCACTGACTGTACTTTTTCAACACCACATATTTCGGCTAATATGTTGCAACTACCTTATTCAAGGTAGATTGCAAAAGTAAGTTTAAAAATTACAGACTAAATTGATAAACAACCTTCAGTAGCATTTGGAATTTTTCATTCAGTATAGAATTGTTAATCACATGGACTCCAACAGCTTGAATAGAAAGAACGGATTAACAAAATATAACTCGTGCATAACAAAGTTTCTGAAGGTTTTGCAAGTAATTATATAAAGGCTTGATGGAGGTACCAGTTTTGATTCGTTGGTCACCAGAAACAATGGTTTTGCATAGCTCTTTGTCACACATTTAATTGTGAATGTGCAGTGTATTTGATGCTAATGGACTGAAATCTCTGGGGAAATAAATCATTTGGAGCCTCACAGTTGCCCTGTTTGTTTATTCAGTCGAAACCTTGATTCGATGGGATTCTCCATTGCACTGATTAGCTGCTCTCTAAATTTGGACTGAGTTGCTCCATACAAACGAGTGTTTGCACTGCAAATAAAATTGCGCAGCATGAATCTGACCCTTTGCAATTCGAATCTGTATCTTTTTATGATTCCTTGTATTTGATCCTGTAATGCAATAATACAAGAAGTATAAATGCATGCACCATCCACGAAAGAATGAAGCTGCTGGATTTGCTGGAGAGTAAAATCATAGGCCTCCTCCTGCTCTCCATTTCTGTGTCGTTGTAATTATCTTTGATGCTCTGGTATCTCAGTCTCTTACGGATGTGACTACTCACTAACTTGTGTCACAAGGTCAGAGTTCTCTGCGAAAAAAAACGAATAGGAGCAATGGACTTAAAACCATTTAAAAGTAATGAAATAACACCCAAACAGAATCAATATAATTGTTTGGCTTTACATAACAGAACCATGAAGGATTGATTCATATCTCTCCAGGTTCCTGTATAAAGTTGTGAGGTATGTTTTGTTTCAATAGAGAGAATACCCGTTGTTGCTCGAACCACAACTGTTGTTCTCTCAGTGCACTATTTTCCCCTTTGACACTGCCAACAAATGGCTACAAATCGATCAAATGTAAAATTATCGGTGGACGAGAATGAATATTCCGTTGCTGCACAACGCAGGGTATGGTTAATACTGCACACTGCGGTAATGAGAGAAAAAAAAGGATAGGCAAAAATAGTAAGTGATCCGCCACAGTATGACTACTGCGGTGACAAATACTTCATCTGCTATTGCTAGAGGTAGCACATAACGAGTGGTACAATCGAAAGGCCAAATTGTTCATGGGACAGGATCAATGCAGCCACTAAATAGACTGTAAGTGAAACAGCACAAGAAGAATCGTGTGGTAAACCGTTCAACATGATAATGGTTCACCACTGTTACTTGGCTTTGATTGATCAGAACTTAGAGGAGAAAGTGAGGTCTGCAGATGCTGGAGATCAGAGCTGGAAATGTGTTGCTGGAAAAGCGCAGCAGGTCAGGCAGCATCCAGGGAACAGGAGAATCGACGTTTCGGGCATAAGCCCTTCTTCAGGAATGGGGAAAGTTTGTCCAGCAGGCTAAGATAAAAGGTAGGGAGGAGGGACTTGGGGGAGGGGCGTCGGAAATGTGATAGGTGGAAAGAGGTCAAGGTGAGGGTGATAGATCAGACTGGGGTGGGGGCGGAGAGGGCGGGAAGAAGAT
>NC_057717.1:64291603-64298453 GCF_004010195.1 Chiloscyllium plagiosum | reverse complement strand
GGGAGTGGTCTTTACGGAATGCTGTTAGGGGAGGGGAGGGAAATATATCCTTGGTGGTGGGGTCCGTTTGGAGGTAGCGGAAATGACGGCGGATGATGCGCTGTACATGGAGATTGGTGGGGTGCTAGGTGAGGACCAGTGGGGTTCTGTCCTGGTGGCGGTTGGTCAGAACTTACACATTCCAAAATCTCTGATGCAGGAGAAGCTTCAGAAAGAATCAGGAATTAACAAAATAAAATTAAACAATTTCAATTTTCTTATGTGGAAGCCCCAGATGGTGAAAACTGGCTGATCCGTCTCTGATGTCATGGTCTTCCAAGCAACGTTTTAAAATTGATCACCTGAGGGTAGCTTGCTCAAAATAGACAGAGCTAGTGTACTGACATAGAGTCATAGAGTCATAGGGTCATCGAGATGTACAGCACAGAAATAGACCCTTCGGTCCAACTCGTCAATGCCAACAAGATATCCCAAACCAATCTAGTTCCAGCTACCAGCACCTGGTCCAAACCCTCCCTCCAAACCTTCCTATTTATATATCTGTCCAGATGCCTTTCAAATATTGCAATTGTACTGGCCTCCACCACGTCCTCTGGCAGCTCATTCCTCACAAGTACCACCCTCTGTGTGAAAACGTTGCCCCTTCGATCTCTTTTATATCTTTCTCCTCTCACCCTAAATCTATGCCCTCTAGTCCTGGGCTCCCCCACCCCAGGTAACAGACTTTGTCTATTTAACCTAACCATGCCCCTCAAGATTTTATAAACCTATTTAATGTCACCTCTCAGCCTCCGACGCTTCGGGAAGAAAAACAGCACTAGCTCATTCAACCTCTCCGTTTCGCTCAGATCCTCGAAACCTGGCAACATCCTTGTAAATCTTCTGGACCTTTCCAAGTTTCACAACATGCTTCCGATAGGAAGGAGACGAGAGTTGCACGCAATATTCCAACAGTGTACGAACCAATATCCTGTACAGCCAAAACATGATCTCCCAACACCTGTACTCAATACTCTGACCAATAAATGAAAGCATACAAACGCCTTCTTCATTATCCTATCTACCTGCGATTCCACGTTCAAGGGGTTATGTACATGCACTCAAAGGTTTCTTTGTGCAGCAACATTCACTCGGACCTTACCATTAAGTGTATAAATCCTGCTAAGATTTGCATTCCCAAAATGCAGCATCTACCAAATGAACAATTGCGGAGCAGCTCCAAGGTCATGAGGCATTAAGTCGCTCCTGTTCTGGCACATTCTTGATAGAATGAGTTAGTGCTTAAGTTGTGAGAGCCTGTAGAATGGAAGGATCTGCTTATACTATTTCGTTAATCATTATAATGAGTTGATATAAGTGATACAATAGTTGTAGTTTGTTTTTGCTTTACCCTGATCAATTACATCAAAAGAATGCGAGAGAGGGCGTCCGTTGAAGAATGGATTGATAGCTGATACAAAACATGGTTTAGTGAAGTGGGTTTTAAGTGTGTGCAAACACCATGACAGAAGCTGGGAAATTCCGTTCTGCAAGGAATTGCGATGAGTATATTTTCCTTTACAATTCCCATAAACAGTGAATTTTAAGAGCAGAAGCACATTTTCACAATAAATGCAGTCAGTTGAATTGAAATTATGTTTAACTCAGAGCTAAAATGGGACAATGTGTCTGCATATCCAATGAATTTTCAGAAGAAGCGTTTGGAAAAAACAATTGAATTAACTTAATTAGTTACGTTTTACTATTGTCTGAAGAAAGATTTTTCCTGTTCCACCTTGAAAGTTACATACATGTGAATCACAATAAGTAACATAATATTTCGATCGTACATGACATTTCATCGGTACATTGCTGATTTGATTGTATCTCAAAACCACATTTCCAACTCCCATGAAAACTTTCACTCACCTGCTTAACTCGAACTCATCTATATTTCCATTTTAAAAATTAAACAATGCGCTGAAACCATATTTGCAGAAGGTCAAATCCAAAGATTCACGTTAATCAATGGTAATAATTTCACTTATTTCACCCTAATTTTCAAATATGTGTCATTCTGTTCAAGATGCTTTTGTGAGTATAAACGTCCTCAACACTTTTATTCTTTGAAACTCCCCTCAGGATAATATATGCTTCAAGTAAGACTCCTTAATGGCAGGTCGCATCTTACTACAGCAAGTAGAAAGTTAACGTGCAAGACGTTTCTGAAACAGACAACAGCCCGCTCCCCAACTCACCCGTTCCCATTTCAGGTGTTAGTCTGAAAAAAACATATTTATCTGTCTTCAGTATGCCTTTTCGTTCGTTGAATAAGTTGAACAGTATGAGTACAGTATTCCCAATGCAGTTTCAGTCATGCCCTCTATAACTATAAATTTTCGTATAATTTCAATACATGATGCGTCACAACTAATTAGATACAACTTTGGAAATCAAGCTCTCCTAATACCAGAGTCATAATATGATTTATAGAATTTAAAGCATACAAACAGTCCCCGAAATTTCCTTACTTTCAGACTCAGGTTGTTACAAATTACCAACCAGCTTTCTCTTCAGACCGGGAATCATTTATTTTACAGGTGGATGCTCTAGACGGCAGAATGCCTGCTTCCCGACAGCTCCGCAGGGGCACATCTTCAATTAAGCGAGACTGTCACTGGCGTTTATATGTTTTTGCATAGGCATCCGCTGTCTGTCTAGTCCCCTTGCACATTAAAATGATATGCAGATTCGGTGGATTGGTTAAACAAAATTGTCCCTCAATGTCCAGGGTTATGCAGATGCATTTAGCCATTGAGATGGGCGGGATACACTTTGGAGGTTCATCCTTGACAGACAGAGTAACTGTACAGTCGCGATCCGATTAATTGAACACTAGCTACAGGTAGGCAAATATAAATAGTCGGCAATTAGATAATGAATTGGCACCATAGCCACTTTGAAGCTCCTATTTTCTCCACAGCCAAACATATAGTTGAGAAATAGGTTGCGAGAGGAAATGCAGTTCAGTTGTTTTTGATCTTCCATTCTGCTTTTGAGGACGTCTTTATGGTTCTTCTGCTGGAAAAGGATGATGTTTCAGTCGTCTTTTCGTAAGTGCTACCACTGCTTGGGAGGAGAAACGTGGTGGCTGCATCAATCATAAAAGTCCCTGCGTCTGTCACTGAAAAATGCAAGTTTACAATAATTTTGGAACTTATTTTCTCCCCATTTCCAGTGACTTTTGATAATAGTAATTAACAAAAGTATTTTCCAAGCTAAAGATTAACTGAATACTTCTGTCGCATTGTGACCTCTTTCCAGCTCAATCCCGCGAGAGCCGTCGGGAACCAAATACAATGCTGTTGGAAGGCAAAGAAAATCATTATAAGTTATAAGTGGTCACTAGTCCAGATGCCAATGAGCATGTTTGCAGACATTGAAAGCTGGAGATGCACACTCCCTCATCCAAATAACCTGAAACTCAAACTTCGAGTATTACTTTCTCGAACTATTGTCTATGCATTTCCCGCAGCGGATGCTCTGTTTTTTACTCATAAAGTATATAATTTCTAGCGCTGTGTTTTAAGATAGCCGTTTCTCTCTTTCAAACACAATTTCCAAACTTGCAAAAAATAAAACCAGACACGATCTATTCGCTAATATTCTAGCACCTCGATGTTAACCTTTCGCAGTTAAAGCGACACAGCTGGAGACAGGCCCTTTGACCCAAGCTGATCCATGCTGACCAAAATGTCAATCCACTCTTACCCATTTTCCTGCATTCGGCTCATATCCTTTTGAAGCTTTCCTATCCAAATGTTTGTCCAAATATCATTTACATGTTGTTAATATACCCGCCTCAATCGTTTTTCGGTGACAGCTCAATATATAGGCGTACCACTCTCTGTTAATAAAAAAGAGTTACCCCTCGAATTATATTCTTTCTCCTCGACCGAAAACTGATGCAGTCTAGACCTCGATTCCCCAACCTTAGGCAAAAAAAGACTGAGTGCATTCAACTTATCCATGTCTATCAAGATCTTATACACGTGAATACGTTCTGCCTTCAGTCTTCTCTGCTCGAAACAAAGAGACCTAGCTTTTCCACCCTGTAGAGTTAACTCAGGCCATTGAGTTCAGGCAACGTCATTGTCAGTTTCCTGTGCAATATTTCCAATCAAATACCAAGTTTTCTATAATAAGGTGACCAAACCTCAATGCAATCCTTCAAATACAGACTCACCAACGTCCTGTGTAAGTGCAACATAACTTCCCAAATTCTGTTCTGAATGCCATGAGTGAAGACTTCTTGGTCTGTTCATCACTTCATTTGTATGAATTATTAACAGTTCAGAACACGATTCCTGTAACAACTTCGATCTTGCAACATTGAAAGGCAAACACAAATAAACACGACATTTGCTCATTTTACCCAGCCAATTATCATAGCCTACAGTGCCTGAGCACTCACAACGTCAGTGTTTAATTTGGCAATAAATTATGATGTCATACATGTGCTTATCAAACGCATTCTGGAAATCAACGTCCACGTGATCAACTTGGTCACTATGACCACCGAAATTGTCACCATCGCAATGAACTCACATTGATTGGTCAAATTTACATGAAACGTGAGAAAATCTAGTCGGCTGCTGTCGAGCCAATGGCACTGTAATGTCTCACACCACTCTCACTTTTCAAATGAATGAGGAACATTTGCTTTCTCCTCATAAATTGTTTCCATCCGTGACGAAATGCGTTTTGGAAAATAGAAAACAAATCAACACAGATCACACAAACCATTGTGCAATATTTCCAATCAAATACCAAATTTTCTATAATAAGGTGACCAAACCTCAATGCAATCCTTCAAATACAGACTCACCAACGTCCTGTGTAAGTGAAACATAACTTGCCAAATTCTGTTCTGAATGCCATGAGTGAAGACTTATTAGTCTGTTCATCACTTCATTTGTATGAATTATTAACAGTTCAGAACACGATTCCTGTAACAACTTCGATCTTGCAACATTGAAAGACAAACACAAATAAACTCGACATTTGCTCATTTTATCCAGCCAATTATCATAGACTACAGTGCCTGAGCACTCACAACGTCAGTGTTTAATTTGGCAATAAATTATGATGTCATACATGTGCTTATCAAATGCATTCTGGAAATCAACGTTCACGTGATCAACTTGGTCACTATGACCACCGAAATTGTCACCATCGCAATGAACTCAAATTGATTGGTCAAATATACATTAAACGTGAGAAAATCCAGTCGGCTGCTGTCGAGCCAATGGCACTGTAATGTCTCACACCATGCTCACTATTCAAATGAATGAGGAACATTTGCTTTCTCCTCATAAATTGTTTCCATCCGTGACGAAATGCGTTTTGGAAAATAGAAAACAAATCAACACAGATCACACAAACCATTCCCCACCCCCACCCCCAAAACACACACACACTTGAACTGGTGCTTCAGACTTTTCTCAATTCCTCAATGGCTTAACTTCCTGTTTCACGGCTTTTTTCTTCGATTGAATGTCGATTGAATGTCTATCCCTAACAGGGAAGACTAATCCAAACTATCAATTCAATGCCTTTTCGATCTTAACTATTATTAACTTTCGAGTCTCACGCCAAGATGGGCCAAAGATCACATTGTTTTACCGTTTCTTCAATGATAATTTTTGAATAGAATCTCTCATTATCTGTTTATATATGATTGATTATTTTCACTTCTATAGTCACGTTCCTTTCTTTTGTTTAGGCGTGTTTTTTTAAAAGGTCTTGTCCAATCTTCGAACCACCTGTCAATTTTTGCACAATTGAATGAATTTCCCTTTATTTTCCTCATTCTTTAACTAAGCCGGTAGGAATAAAGGAAAATTGTGAATATTTGTTCAATCACTTGGGCTCTTCTTATTCGGTGGAGTTAATAATTCAGATTGTCCAGACCTTCAGCACGCCGGTATTGATAGGAACTATACTTGAGAATGCAGCAGAGTGCACGCCATAGCACACTTTGAAGCAAACATAAATTAAGAAGCAACAGTATTGCGATGCAATAGTAGGTTCCAAATTCGCGGCCGCCTAGCTTCACATTGTAGTTGTTCTGGTAGTGTGTGATAGCATTTCAGACTAGGCTGATTCGAAAATATTCAAAAGAAATCGAATTCCCTACTGCACAGGCACTCCAAGCCTGTACGATTCAGCTAGCTGCATCGAAATTAGTTGATTCCCATTAAAGTACATGACCAAAATTCTGCACAGGGAAATTTAGACTGTTGAGCACATAATCGAACTCAAGGATAATTCCTCCATCGATGCACTGTATACATCGTATACGTGCCACTACACTTCTCTCAGACACCTTTTATGTTCGCCCAGATATGGAAACGCTTTCCTGTCTCTCCAAATAACCCAGAGCAGAACTTCTGGTCCAGGAAAGGGTCCTAACCGCCGTAGTCCCATGGTGGAGCTGATCATCATATCTGCCCTCTGCTCCTAAACATCTCCGCACAGGTGGAAATGACATAACAGCCCATCCTTCCTTCCAAAGGTGAAGGTCAACACGATAACAACACTAACCATTTGGTTTATCTTGTCATTAAATCCTGAACAGGTTTCTTTGATGCACGTGAAGAGGAGGAAAAAATCTTAAGGAAACATGCATTTCACTCAGTATAACTAAACAGCAGAAATGTTCATCTCTGCAATTTTTATCAACTATGAAACACGCAGAGACACATGAATTGACTGAGATTACCTTAAGTTTACTTTGGCAATAGAGCTGTTTAATTCCCATTAGCAATCCACTTTCAAGAACATGTTTCAATAACAGATGCTTCAAATA
>NC_057717.1:64285960-64291213 GCF_004010195.1 Chiloscyllium plagiosum | reverse complement strand
CATTTCCACTGTTTACAGGAAAGAAGTCTTATTTCCTATCTCCAACAGGGGGCAATAAACAAAAACTAAGAACAAATACGGGCCTCTTTATGTTAGATAATCAGTCTGACCCCAATTGCCGCTCCGATGACACAATTATTCACCATTAAATTAACTTGATCTCTCAAAGTCCACACAGTCTCATATGCTCTCTTCCTTCTTGTCCTTTGAATCTTTTTCTTCCGTCTGTCCCTCCAAAACCGATGTCTTCTACCTGAGTCGTCTTCTGACTTTCTGTTTATTGTTATAACTGGAATAGGAATTGTTGATAGAGAGTGCCTTCTGTGATAATTCTTTTGGAGAGGCCCATTCACATGACGTGCTCTCTTACTCAATGAGAAAGACGGCAGCTGAGACGAGACCTTAAGGAAGTGTACAAAATTATGAGTCATATAGATTGAGTGGATAGTCAAAGGCTTTTTTTAACGGCCTTGAAGTTTACTTCCGAGGGGAGACAGATTCATTGTGGAAGGGGCAATGTTTCAGAGAAACTTTCGAAGGTCGTTTATCACGCTGATTGGTAGGAGCATGGAACACACTGCAAGAATAGATGGTGGAATCAGGCATTTTGGCGATATTTAAGACATCTGGAAGGTTACGTGAACATGGAGGGAACACCGGGATATGGAACAAATAACAGCAGGTTTTGTTTTAGTTTACTTACAGAATGATGTTCGGCACTGGCTTCGAGGGCCGCATGATCTGTACCTCTGCTGTGCTTCTATTTATGCTTTGTTCTTCGTGCCACTGCATCATATTTAAAAAGAGGTTCAGCCAGAGTCAGATGAAGGGAGAGTGATTTTGACCCCCAATTCGTTGATTCGAACACATTGCAAACAGATTAGGATGCAGAGATACAAACATACCTTAGCACACTAATATAGAAACAACCATCACACGCATGTGGAGATAGACACAAACAGAGATGCACACAGACATATATAGGCACACAGAAATCGAGACAATCACAGTCAGGGACATGCTGTTGCATACACAGACACACAAACACCCATAGATTCAAAGAGTCATACATCATGGAACCAGACTCTTCAGTTCAACTAGTCCATGCCGAATATAATCCCTCACTAAACCAGCTGCCTGTGCTTGGTCGCTCTCCCTCCAAACTCTTTCTTATTCACGCACCTACCTAACCGTCTTTGAAACACAGGAAATTTACACACATCCAGCACTGCCTCTGAAAGTTCAGACACTAAACTGTGTGAACCATTTGCTACTCGTGTCTCTTTAAACCTTTCTCCTCTCACAATAAATATCCTCAGAATATTAAAATCCCCCATCCTCGGTCAAAGACACTGATCCATACTCCTACTGATTTTTCAAACCATGCGAAAGTCATCCCTCATCCATGCCCCCACCCACCCTCAACTTTCCAATGAAATACGCTTGCCTAACCATTTCATTTTCATAAATCAACTCCTCCATTCATGGATACATCCTAGTAAATCTCATCTGAATCCTCTCCAACCTAATAGTATCCTTCCTATAAACGTGGGAGGGGTGGGGGTGGGGGGTGGGGGGGGGTCATAACTGGATCATGACTTCAGAAGAAGCCTCATCAACATTCCTGTACAACCTCAATATGACATCCGAACTCCTCAACTCATAGGTCTGAGGCAGCATGCTGAATGCCTTTGTAGCAACCAAAATGAGCAAGCATCAAAGATTTATGACTGGACCACGAAACATCTGTTCTCCAACAATACCACAGACTCTATTTTAATTGTAAATGTACTGCCCTTGTTTACTTTACCAAAACGAAGTACCTTGCATTTCTCCTTGCTTTTAAATGCCCTTGAAGTTGTCGTGTGTACTGCTGTTGCAGGCAGTGTGTTCCACATCCCGAATACACACCTAGCAAAGAAACTACCTCTGACATCTCTCCCGTATACACACACACACAAACATACTCATACACAGAGGGACTTCGATTATTCAAATATTGGATTCAGGCTATGTCCCCTCGTGCTGGCCATCGCCATCTGAGGAGAAACATTCTCAATGTCCAATGTATCTAAACTTCTGATTATCTTATATTTCTCAGTTCAGTCACCTCTCAACCTTCTTCACCGTAACGAAAACAGCCTCAATTCCCTCAGCCTTTCCTCATAAGACCTTCCCTCCATGCAAGGCAATATCTGAGTAAATCTCATTTGAACCCTTTCCAAAGCTTCCAAATCCTTCGTCTAATGCTGTGAGCAGAACTATATGCAATACTCCTAATGTGGCCACACCAGAGTTTTGTCCAGGTGCAGCATGATCTTATGGTTCCGAAACTCAATCCCTCTACCAATAAAATATAACACACCGTATGCCTTCTTAACAACCCTCTCAACCTGGGTGGCAAATTCAATGATCTATGTACCGAGACAACGACATCTCTCTGCTCATCCAATCTACCAAGTCTCTTACTGTTAGACCAATACTGTCTATTTCGTTTACTCCTTCCAAAGTGAATCTCCGCGCATTTTTCCGCATTAAACTCCATTTGCCACTCTCAGGACAAGCTCTGCAGCTTATCTGTGTTTCGCTGTAACTTAAACTATTCTTCATCACTATCGACTCCTCTACCGACTTTTGTGTTATGCACAAATTTACTAAAACATCCTTCTGTGCCTTCATCCATGTCATTTCTAAACGTTACAAACAAAATTGGACACAAAACAGATCCTTGCAGTACCCCAGTAGTAATTGAACTCCAATTTGAATATTGCCATCATCACCAACCGATGTTTTATTTCAGTGAGTCAATTTCTGATCAAGACCGCTCAATCTCCCTCAATGCAATGCCTCCGTAGTTTGTGCTATGAATCACCACGGGGAACCTTATCAAACGCCTTACTTAAATCCATTTCAACCATATCAACCGCTTTGCCCTCACTTGCCTGTTTGGCCACCTTCTCAAATAACTCACTAAGGCACGACCGACCCTTCAGAAAACCGTGAGGACTGTTCCTAATCAACTTATTCCGTTTTTAGATGATTATAAATCCTATCTCTCACAACCCTTTCCTACACTTTACCCACAACCGAAGTAGGACTCGCAGGTCTCTAACTTCCAGGGTTGTCTGGAACGAGGAAGGGGAGTAGAGACAAGGAGGATTTGCTATCCTCCAGTCTTCTGCCACTATTCATGTCGACAATGACGACATAAAGATCAAAACCAGAGCCTCACCAATCTACTCCTCAACTTCCTAGAGAATCGTAGGATAAGTCCCATCTGGAGGAGTGGACTTACATATTTTTACAATTTGCAGAATTGCTAACACCTCCTGCTTATGCCCCTCAATCCCATCTCGTCCAGTAGTCTGTATCTCAGTATTCTCCCCAACCACATTGTCTTTTCCTAGTTTGAATACGGGCGATATACACCACATCAATCGAATTACACTCATGCACCTATTCGCTCACCTTCTCAAAAACCTCAGTTAGGTTCGTGAAGCAAGACCTACCCTTCACAAAACCGCGTTGACTATCCCCAATCAACTTATTCCCAGCAATAGCCTATTGCTTCCTTTATCTCCGTGATCCGCATCGCCGTAATTTGCTTGAGCTAAAAAAAAACACACTCAGCTTTACCACTCATGGAGGATTCCTGACGAGGATTCACTGGAATCTCCCCATTTTGAAAAGCAAAAGGAATTCAGCCAAATCTAACTGTTCCGGAAGTGATCCGATTGACAGCAGCTTGTATGAGCATACTAACTGCCGAAGCAGAATGACATTTGGGAAAACTCTCTTCTTTCTTTTTTTCTTCAGGCCTAGTAATATTTGAATATACATTATTTGGAGGTGCAGGTGTTGGAACGGGGTGTACAAAAAAAACAGCAAGCTTTTGCACAACAAAGTTATTTGGAAGCACTAGCTTTCGAAGCGCTGCTCCTTCACCACCTGACGAAGGAGCAGCGCTCGTAAAACTCGTGCTTCTAAATAGACCTGCTGGTCTGTAACCTGATGTTGTGTGACTTTTATATTTGGACAGAGTTCCTTCAAGTTAACACTACGGAGGATTTGATTTTCAGTTTGTCATCAAACGTGTGTGTGTGTGTGTGCATGCGTGCATGTGTGTGCGTGTATTATTATGGTTGTGTGTATTTGTTTGCGTGTGTGTGTGTGCACATGCGCACATGGGTGTGTTCCGCAATATTTTTGGAAAGGGAAACATCCGTGTGCATAGTTGCATATTCACACGGTTTGTCATTTCCTTACAGTTAACAAAACTTTGTTTAGTCATGATTCAGAGATGCCGGTGTTGGACTGGGGTGTACAAAGTTAAAAATCACACAACACCAGGTTCTAGTCCAACAGGTTTAATTGGAAGCACACCAGCTTTCGGAGCAACGCTCTTTCATCACCTGATGAAGGAGCGTCGCTCCGAAAGCTAGTGTGCTTCCAATTAAACCTGTTGGACTATAACCTGGTGTTGAGTGATTTTTAACTTTATTTAGTCATAAACTTGTTATTTTAGCGGATTAAAACTTGCTTGACCATTTGTAGGACCTACATCATTAGCGATACCAGCAACCTGCTTGATCCTAAAATTTCCGGTGTCCAGAGATGGAATGGGACCAGAAAAACAAACAGAAAATTGAACATCCAGGGAACTATGGACAAATGAACGTGACGTCAGTCGTGACTTGGATGCTGGAGGGGAATCCGAGTGATAGGATTTACATAGGTGTTTTTGGGGTGGACGGAGGGCATGGTTCGCGCGCGGTTTGCTGTTGCTTCGTGTGCTGCATGGTGAGCAGACTTTACAGAAATCTCTGAGCCCCAGAGGAGAGGCATGGAATCGATTAACTGTATAACCAATTATCCAAATGAAGTAGTGCCCACCCATCTCGTTTAGATCATCGAGGCGCCTCTGTCTTTATGTGTGTGCTTGTATGTATGTACATGTATCAATATCACACCGCAATTTAAGGCTATGCCCCCCCCCCCCTCGTGCTGGCCATCGCCATCTGAGGAGAAACATTCTCAATGTCCAATGTATCTAAACTTCTGATTATCTTATATTTCTCAAATCGGTTACCTCTCAACCTTCGTCACCGTAACGAAAACAGCCTCAATTCCCTCAGCCTTTCCTCATAAGACCTTCCCTCCATGCAAGGCAATATCTGAGTAAATCTCATTTGAACCCTTTCCAAAGCTTCCAAATCCTTCGTCTAATGCTGTGACCAGAACTATATGCAATAC
>NC_057717.1:64261516-64285460 GCF_004010195.1 Chiloscyllium plagiosum | reverse complement strand
CATTTACGTCAAAAGTACCCTCTTTTGGCCATTTAGTTAATAAATCATTAGTTCTTCTTTCCCATTTTGCAGGCATTTTAACAAAATCGTGTGTTAATAATGGAAATCAGTCCACCAAGATTTCAACTGCAGTCCCTGACATACATTTCTGTCCAACTAATCTAGTACCTCTGGTCTTGCAACTCTCTCCGTTATGCCATACAAGTCCGATTGCGCTTAATATTAATATTCCCTAAATCTACAACTCGCTGTAAACCCTGACAAATCGAACGGTCCAGAAACTTCCTTCGTTTCAACTAACTAACAAAAACAATCTATTCTCTTTCGTTCTGCCTGAACCATTCTACGACTGCATCTGAAGAATGTACTAATCACTGATAGTTCCTTGAAAACTTGTTAAAAATGTTTTCTTAAATTCGTACAGTGCAAAATAAAATCAAAACACCACGGATCGCGATCTCTGGGAAAAAGGAAAACAAACATTTAACCACCAACAAACACGTATGCATATAAACAAGATCACAATGGTTAAATTGGAAAATCACCCGATCTCTCTCACACACAGACAGACACAAAGACCGTTGCAAGCCAGAGCTGCTCTCTCTCTCTCTCTCTCTCTCTCACACACACACACACAACCTTGATAACAGATCCTTTGTTCATTTCTAAAATAAAGTCGAATCCAGGCATTGTCTTAAACATTCAACATCAAGGAACACTTTAACACGATGACTATTCTCACCTACTTCACATTTATTAATCAGCAGCTACCAATCTTCTGGCATTCAATTTGGTTCAAAATCTCGAGCACTACACAACCCTTCCGGAGCAGACCGCAATGCAATCTGCAAAACCTGGGCACGACTCATGACGCAGAAACCACAGGGGCTAACCTGAAATTTTGTCTCAATCTCTTTATTCTATATTCCTCACCCATCCCTCCCCACGCAGATATTCTAGACAATTCTCTGCGTCTGCTGAAACGTTGGGAAACTATTCACCTTCTGGTTCTTTGGATCAGAGAGACTCACCAGCAGCTTTCTTTACATTCTTACGATCCCAATAATCTCCCTTATTTGATAGAATACAGTCTGAATTCGCAGCCAAACGCTTATTCTTTCTTTGCTGGGTGGCCAACCCTTTTATTCGTCTGTCTGAGGAGAGCTCACGGTTCAAGTGGGAAGTGCCCTACAGCTGCAGCCTCTGTTCAGAGGAAAATGTTTCTTCCAGTTCCCATCTGGAGTGCCAAATTTGTTGTAAAAAATTTCAAGGAGAGGCAGAAAATCCTTCACAAAATTAAACTTTAATCTTGCAAAATGAAAGCTGTGTGAGCCAGAAAAATGTCTTCTCTGACTCCCCACAAACTCTTTGCTCTTCTTTAACTTACACAGTTGTTTTTCCCACTTTTATCAGAAAACAGCTAGCCAATAATGCTGGCTTGCTTTGTCTTTCTAAACGTATCGTCATCTGCCACACCGGTTCCCTCCACCACACTTAGCCTATTATATTATAGCGCTATCATCTTCAGCATTAGCTCATCGCCAAGATATTTAATTAACCGATCACAATGCACTACCATTATCTGTTACTGGAGCCCTGTACCATGATCCCGGGCATATATTTCAACATTATGTTAACTACATTACTGCCATAATAACTACCACAGACACTATTCCGATCTCAGCTGGAATATTGTGAACAGTTTTATTGATTGATGGATTTGATTTAGAGTCACATATGACGAAGTACAGTGAAAAGATTTGATTGCAAGCAGAATTGACAGATCATCGGGTATGAAAAAGTAATGAACTTGGACAGTGAAAGGCATGCATAAGACAATACACAGGCCGAGTGCTAAGTAGTATCAATATTAACAAAATCAGCATTACTTGAAAGAAGAGAGTCCATTCGGCAGTCTAATAGCAGCAAGGAAGAAGCTATTCCTGAACACTCTGGTAAATGTGTTCACATTCCTGCAACTTATTCCGAATGAAAGAGGATGTTGGAGACTATTACTGTGGTGGAGGGGGTCTTTGATAATGATGGCAGCCTTACCGTGCCAACGAGCCTTGTAAATGGAGTCCAGCGATGGGAGGCTTGATTATTTGATGGTCTGGGCTGTGCACACCACCTGCGGTGTTTTTTTTTTTGTTTACGGTCCTGTGCAGAGCAGTTGCCATACCGAGCCATAATGCACAGGACTGTATGCTTTCAATGATACATTTATTAAAGTTAGCCAGGGGCATTGTGGACATGCTGCATTTCTTGAGCTGCCTCAGGAAGAAGATACGTTATTGTACCTTGTTGACTGTCCCATCTACTCATGATAGGAAAGGCAGTCTACAGAATGTTCAAGAGATTGATCCCGGACATAGGAGGATTTTCCAAAGAGATGACAGAAAACCTTATGGAAAGATACAAAATTCGCAGGGGATTCACAGGACAGATGCAGAGAGATTGTGGATCCATGTTAACACAGATAAGCTGCAGAGCTGGGCTGAGAGGTGGCAAATGGAGTTTAATGCGCAAGTGTGAGGTGATTCACTTTGGTCGGAGTAACCGGAATGCAAAGTACTGGGCTAATGGTAAGATTCTTGGTAGTGTAGATGAACACAAATCCTTGAAGGTTGCCACCCAGGTTGACAGAGTTGTTAAGAATGCATTGCTAAGACTTCATACTGTGTTTTAGCTTTTATTCATAGAGGGATCGAGTTCCAGAACCATGACGTTATGCTACAGCTGTACAAAACTCTGGTGTGGCCGCACTTGGAGCATTGTGTATAGTTCTGGTCACCGCATTATAAGAAAGATGTGCAAGCTTTGGAAAAGGTGCAGAGGAGATTTACTAGGATGTTGCCTGGTATGGAGGGAAGGACTTATGAGGAAAGGCTGAGGGACTTGAGGCTGTTTTCGTTGGAGACAAGAAGGTTGAGAGATGATTAATACAGACATATAAATAATCAGAGGTTTAGATAGTGTGGACGACATATAAATAATCAGAGGTTTAGATAGTGTGGACAGGGAGAGCCTTTTTACAAGAGGAGGCATAGCTTTAAATTGAGAGGTGACAGATATACGACAGATGTCAGAGGTAGTTTCTTTGCTCAGAGAGTAGCAAGGGTATGGAATGCTTTGCCTGCAAAGGTAATAGATTCACCAACATTAAGTACATTTAAGACGTCATTGGACAAGCATATGGACGTACATGGAATAGTGTAGGTTAGATGGGCTTCATATTGGGATGACAGGTCGGTTCAACATCGAGGGCAGAAGGGTCTATACTGCGCTGTAATGTACTATGTTTGAGAGTCTAGGACCAAAAGACCAGAAGACATAGGATTGGAATCAATGCCATTCAGCCCATCGAGTCCACTTTGCCATTTAATCATGGCTGATGGGTGTTTCGATTCCACTTACCCGCAGTATCGCCTAATTCCTTGCGAGGATCAAGAATTTATCAATTTCTGCCTTGAAAACACCCAACGTCCTGCCTCCACTGCGCTCCGTGGCATGAATTCCACAGGCCCACTACTCTCAGGCTGAAGAAATGTCTCCTCATTCCCATTCTAAATTGACCCGCTCTAATTTGAAGGCTGTGTCCAAGGGTCCTAGTCTCCCCACCTAACGGAGACAACTTCCCAGCGTCCACACTTTCAAAGCCATGCATTTTCTTGTAAATTTCTATTAGATGTCCCTCAACCTTCTAAACTCCAATGAATAAAATCCCAGGATCCACAGCCGTTCATCATATTTTCGGACTACTATTCCAGGGAGCAAGCTTGTGAATCTCCGCTGGACATGCTTCAGTGCCAGTATGTCTTTCCTCTGTATGGGGTCCACAATTGGATGCACTATTCTAAATAGGGCTTAACTAGAGCTTTATAGAGTTTCAAATAACGTCGCAGCTTTCATATTCCAACCCTCTTGTGATCAATCACAACATTATATTTGCTTCCTTAATCACGGACTCAACCTGCGAATCAAACTTTAGAGAATCCTAGACTAGCACTCTCAGATGCATTTGTAATTTGGCTTTATGAATTTTCTAACGAATTAAAAATATTCCATGCCTGGATTTTTTTTTTCCAAAATGCGAGACCTCGCAGTTGCTCACGTTGAATTTCATCAGCCAATTCATGGGTCACATTCCTGAACTGTCTAAATCTTTCTGAAAACTCCACACCTCCTCAGAACTACCTGCCTGTGCGCCTAACTGCATATCATCCGCAAACTTCGCCAGAATGCCCCCAATCCCTTTATTCTGTTCACTAAAATATAAAGTGAACAGCTGCGCCCCAACACTGAACCCTGCGAACACTGAACCCTGCGGGACGCCACTTGTCACCAGCTCTCATTCCGAAAAAGAAACTTTGATTGCAAAGCTGTGCCGTCTGTCAGACAGCTAATCCCCAATCCCAGTAGGTCCACCTCGAACACTGTGGTCCCTCATCTTACTCAGCAGCCTCCAGTGAGGCACCTTATCAAAGGCCTTTTAGAAATCTAGATAGATAACATGCACTGGGTTTCCCAGATCTAACTTATTTGTTACCTCTTCAAAGAATTCTAACAGCTTTGTCAGACACGACTTCCCCTTACTAAATCCATGCTGACTTGTTCTAATCCGAAACTGCACTTCCAAAAATTTAGAAATCTCATCCTTAATGAAGGATTCTAGACATTTACTGACAACTGAAGAGAGGCTAATCGGCCGATAATTTTCCAACTATTTACTTAATCCTTTCTTGAACAAGGGGGTTACAAAAGCGATTTTCCAATCATCTGGGCCTTCCCTGACTGTGGTGATTTTTGAAAGATCACAGTCAGCGCCTCTGCTACATTTTCAGCCAGCTCCCTCAGAACTCTCGAATGCCACCATCGGGGCCAGGAGATCATTCGCTCTTTGGACCTTTCAGATTTTCCGGCATTTTCTCTTTTGTACTAACTACCACACTCAACTCTGCTCCCGACTGTCCTTAAATGTTCGGATATTACTCATGTTTTCCACAGTGAAGACTGACGCAAAGTACTTATTACGTTCTTCAGCTAATTCCTTATTTCCCAGCATGAGCATTCCACCATCAATTTGGAGCAGCCCAATTTCTCCTTTTGCCTCTCGTTTGTTTCTTATGAATTGAAAAAAGCTTTTACTAACATTTGTAATATTACTTTCTTGCTTATTTGATCCGCTGCTTCCTTATTTTTCTCCTTGTTATCCTCGGTTTGTTTTTGTAGTATTCCCAATCTTCTGATTCCCCAGTGCTCATGGCCATTTTGCAGGCTCTCACTTCTTCTTTGATACATTTCCTGAATAGCGTTGGCTGTTAAACTCCTCTCGAATCATCTTTCTTTTCTTTGGGATGGAACGCTGTACTGTGTCTTCAATTACACCCAGAAACTCATGCCATTGTTGATCTATTCTCTTTCCCACGAGGGTCTTCTAACAGTCGATTTTCCTCAGTTCCTCTCTAATGCCCTTGTAATTACATTTATTTAACTGTAACATCATTACATCCGATTTGGCCTTCTCGCCTTCAAACTGCAGACTGAACTCTACCATATGATGGACCCTGCCTCCTAAGTATTCCCTTACCTTACGATTTCCTTTAAAGTCTGGCTTATTACAAAGAACTAAGTCCAGAATAGCCTGCTCCCTTATAGGCCCCATCACATCCTGTACCAAAAAGGCATCCTGTCCGCTTTCCATGAATTCCGTTTCTTATATTCATCCACAACATCACTCATCCAGTCGACCTACATATTGAAGTCCCCCATGATCACTGTGATCTTGGCTTTCCGACATGCTCGATGTATTTCCTGGTACATTTTGCATCCCTGGTCCTGAGCATTGCTGGGAGGTCTGTACGTAACGCCCGCCCCCGCCCCTTTTTTTGACTTTGTGGTCCCTCAACTACACCCACACAGACTCCACATCATCTGACGCTATGTTATTCAGTGCAATGCATTTAATCTCATTCTTAACTAAGAAGGCAACTCCGCCCCGTCTGCCTGAGTTTTTGATAAGTTGTAAATCCTTGAATGTTTAACTGCCAGTCCTGAACCCACTCAACCATGTCTCTGTGATGCCTATCACATCATAATCATTCACGATGATTTGTGCCATTAATGCGCCTGCTTTGTTACAAATACTATGAACATTTAGATGAAGCACCTTAATGCTTTTGTTTTATCCTCATGATTTCTTAACTCTCTACTGAATAGACCTAAATTATCGTTCCTTTTTGCTTCATTCCTAGGCTGCCTTGAAGTTAAACCCTGCACACATGCTAACCTGCTGTTTATCTTTCTACTTGGCTCCATACTGCATACTCCCTGTTACTTTCCCGTTCCCTTCCCGCCGAGTCACAAGTTTGAATTCCTAGTGAACAGGAGAAAGTGAGGACTGCAGATGCTGGAGATCAGAGCTGAAAATGTGTTGCTGGAAAAGCACAGCAGGTCAGGCAGCATCCAAGGAACAGGAGAATCGACGTTTCGGGCATAAGCCCTTCTTCCTGATTTTCTCACGTGCAATGTATATTTGACCAATCAATTTGAGTTCATTGCGATGGTGACAATTTCGGTGGTCATAGTGACCAAATGGCTCACGTGGACTTTGATTTCCAGAATGCGTTTGATAAGCACATGTATGACATCATAATTCATTGCCAAATTAAACACTGACGTTGGGAGTGCTCAGGCACTGTAGTCTATGATAATTAGCTGGGTAAAATGAGCAAATGTCGAGTTTATTTGTGTTTGTCTTTCAATGTTGCAAGATCCAAGTTGTTACAGGGATCGTGGTCTGAACTGTTAATAATTCATACAAATGAAGTGATGAACAGACCAATAAGTCTTCACTCAGGGCATTCAGAACAGAATTTGGGAAGTTACGTTGCACTTACACAGGACGTTGGTGAAGGATTGAATTTGAGGTTTGGTCACCTTATTATAGAAAATTTGGTATTAAATTGGAAATATTGCACAGGAAACTTACAATGATGTTGCCTGGACTTAATGGTCTGAGTTATATCTACAGGATGGAAAAGCTAGGTCTCTTTGTTTCGAACAGAGAAGACTGAAGGCAGACAGTTTTCTCGAGTATAAGATCCTGATAGACATGGATAAGTTGAATGCACTCAGTCTTTTTATGCCGAAGATTGGGGAATCGAGGACTAGACTGCATCAGTTTTCCGTCAGAGGAGAAAGAATATAATTCGAGGGATAACTCTTGTTATTAACAAAGAGTGGTACGCATATATATTGCGCTGTCACCAAAAAAAGATTGAGGCGGGTATATTAACAACATGTAAATGATATTTGGACAAACATTTGGATAGGAACGCTTCAAAAGGATATGAGCCAAATGCAGGAAAATGGGTTAGAGTGGATTGACATTTTGGTCGGGATGGACCAGTTTGGGCCAAAGGGCCTGTCTCCAGCTGTGTCGCTTTAACTGCTGAAGGATAACATCGAGGTGCAGCTTATAATTTGGGAATGATGCTAGAATATTAGTGCATAGATCGTGTCTGGTTTTATTTTTTGCAAGTTTGGAAACTGTGTTTGAAAGAGAGAAACGGCTATCTTAAAACACAGCGTGAGAAATGGTAAACTTTATAAGTGAAAAAACAGAGCATCCCCTGCGGGAAATGCATGGAAAATAGTCGAGAAAATAATACTCGAAGTTTGAGTTGCAGGCTATTTGGATGAGGGAGTGTGCATCTCCAGCTTTCAATGTCTGCAAACATGTTCATTCGCATCTGGACTAGTGACCAGTTATAAATTATAATGATTTTCTTTGCCTTCCAACAGCATTGTATTTGGTTCCCGATGGCTCTCGCGGGATTGAGCTGGAAAGAGGTCACAATGCAACAGAAGTATTCAGTTCATCTTTTGCTTGGAAAATACTTTTGTTAATTACTATTGTCAAAGGTCACTGGAAATGGGAAAAAAACAAGTTCCAAAATAATTGTAAACTTGCATTTTTCACTGCCAGAGGCAGGAACTTTTATGATTGATGCAGCCACCACGTTTGTTCTCCCAAGCAGTGGAAGCATTTACGAAAAGACGACTGAAACAACATCCTTTTCCATCAGAAGAACCATAAAGACGTCCTCAAAAGCAGAATGGAAGATCAAAAACAACTGAACTGCATTTCCTCACGCAACCTATTTCTCGACTTTTTGTTTGGCTATGGAGAAAACAGGAGCTTTAAATTGGCTATGGTGCCAATTCATTATCTTAATTGCCGACTATTTATATTTGCCTAACTGTAGCTAGTGCTCAATTCATCAGATCGCGACTGCACAGTTACTCTGTCTGTCAAGAATGAACTCAAAAGTGTACCCCGCCCATCTCAATGGTTAAATGCATCTGCACATCCCTGGACATTGAGGGACAATTTAGTTGAACCAATCCACCGAGTCTGCAAATCATTTTAATGTGCAAGGGGACCAGACAGCGAGCGGATGCCTATGCAAAAACATATAAACGCCAATGACAGTCTCGCCTAATTGAAGATGTGTCCCTGCGGAGCTCTCGGGCAGCAGGCATTCTGCCGCTCAGAGCACTCACCCGTAAAATAAATGATTCCCGGTCACAAGAGAAAGCTGGTTGGTAATTTGTAACAACCTGAGTCTGAAAGTAAGGAAATTTCGGGAACTGTTTGTATGCTTTAAATTCTATAAATCATATTATGACTCTGGGATTAGGAGATCTTGTTTTCCAAAGTTGTATCCAATTAGTTGTGACGCATCATGTATTGAAATTATACGAAAATTTACAGTTATAGAGGGCATTACTGAAACTGCATTGGGAATACTGTACTCATACTGTTCAACTTTTTCAAGAAACGAACAGGCATACTGAAGACAGATCAATATGTTTTTTCAGACTAACACCTGAAATGGGAACGGGGGAGTTGTGGAGCGAGCTGTTGTCTGTTTCAGAAACATCTTGCACGTTAACTTTCTCCTTGCTGTAGTAAGATGCGACTTGACCAACAGGTCTATGCCATTAACAAGTCTTACTTAAAGCATATATTATCCTGAGGGGAGTTTCAAAGAATAAAAGTGTTGAGGACTTTTATACTCACAAAAGCATCTTGAAGCGAATAACACATATTTGAAAATTAGGGTGAAATCAGTGAAATTATTAACGTGAATCTTTGGATTTGTCCTTCTGCAAATATGGTTTCAGCGCATTGTTTAATTTTTAAAATGGAAATATAGATGAGTTCGAGTTAAGCAGGTGAGTGAAAGTTTTCATGGGAGTTGGAAATGTGGTTTTGAGATACAATCAAATCAGTAATGTACCGATGGAATGTCATGTACTTATTGTGATTCACATGTATGTAACTTTCAAGGTGGAACAGGAAAAATCTTTCTTCAGACAATAGTAAAACGTAACTGATTAAGTTAATTCAATTTTTTTTCCAAACGCTTCTTCTGAAAATTCAATAGATATGCAGGCACATTGTCCCATTTTAGCTCTGAGTTAAACATAATTTCAATTCAACTGCCTGCATTTATTGTGAAAATGTGCTTCTGTTCTTAAAATTCACTGTTTATGGGAATTGTAAAGGACAATATACTCGTCGCGATTCCTTGCAGAACGGAATTTCCCACCTTCTGTCAAGGTGTTTGCATACACTTAAAACCCACATCACTAAACCATGTTTTGTATCAGCTATCAATCCATTCTTCAACGGACGCCCTCTCTCCCATTCTTTTGATGTAATTGATCAGGGTTAAGCAAAAACAAACTACAACTATTGTATCGCTTATATCAACTCATTATAATGATTCACGAAATAGTATAAGTAGATCTTTCCATTCTACAGGCTCTCACAACTTAAGCACTGCCTCATTCTATCAAGAATGTCCCAGAACAGGAGCTACTTAATGCCTCATGACCTTGGAGCTGCTCCGCAATTGTTCATTTAGTCGATGCTGCATTTTGGGAATGCAAATCTTTGCAGGATTTATACACTTAATGGTAAGGTCCTCGTGAATGTTGCTGCACAAAGAGACCTTTGAGTGCATGTACATAACCCCTTGAAAGTGGAGTCGCAGGTAGATAAGATAGTGAAGAAGGCGTTCTGTATGCTTTCATTTATTGGGCAGAGTATTGAGTACAGGAGTTGGGAGATCATGTTTCGGCTGTACAGGACATTGGTTCGCCACTGTTGGAATATTGCGTGCAACTCTGGTCTCCTTCCTATCGGAAGCATGTTGAGAAACTTGGAAAGGTCCAGAAGATTTACAAGGATGTTGCCAGGTTTAGAGGATTTGAGCTATACGGAGAGGTTGAATGAGCTCGTGCTGTTTTTCTTCTCGGAGCGTCGGAGGCTGAGAGGTGACATTAAAGAGATTTATAAAATCTTGAGGGGCATGGTTAGGTTAAATAGACAAAGTCTGTTACCTGGGGTGGGGGAGTCCAGGACTAGAGGGCATAGGTTTTGGGTGAGAGGAGAAAGATATAAAAGAGTCCGAAGGGGCAACGTTTTCACACAGAGGGTGGTACGTGAGAGGAATGAGCTGCCAGAGGACGTGGTGGAGGCTAGTACAATTGCAATATTTGAAAGGCATTTGGATAGATATACAAATAGGAAGGGTTTGGAGGAAGGGTTTGGACCAGGTGCTGGTAGGTGGAACTAGATTGGTTTGGGAATATCTTGTCGGCATTGACGAGTTGGACCGAAGGGTCTGTTTCTGCGCTGTACATTTCGATGACCCTATGACTCTATGACTCTATGTCAGTGCACCAGCTCTGTCTATTTTGAGCAAGCTACCCTCAGGTGATCAATTTTAAAACATTGCTTGGAAGACCATGACATCAGAGACGGATCAGCCAGTTTTCACCATCTGGGGCTTCCACATAAGAAAATTGAAATTGTTTCATTTTATTTTGTAAATTCACATAAGAAAATTGAAATTGTTTCATTTTATTTTGTAAATTCCTGATTCTTTCTGAAGCTACTCCGGCATCAGAGATTTTGGAATGTGTAAGTTCTGATCAACCAAAGCCAAGTAACAGTGGTGAACCATGATCATGTTGAACGTTTTACCACACGATTCTTCTTGTGCTGTTTCACTTACAGTATATTTATTGGCTGTATTGATCCTGTCCCATGAAAAATTTGGCCTTTCGATTGTACCACTCGTTATGTGCTACCTCTAGCAATAGCAGATGAAGTATTTGTTACCACAGTAGTCATTCTGTGGCGGATCACTTATTATTTTTGCCTATCATTTTTTTTTTCTCATTACCGCAGTGTGCATTATTAACCATACCCTGCGTTGTGCAGCAACGGAATATTCATTCTCGTTCACCGGTAATTTTACATTTTATCGATCCGAAGCCATTTGTTGGCAGTGTCAATGGGGAAAAATCCTGCACTGAGAGAACAACAGTTGTGGTTCGAGCAACAACGGGTATTCTCTCTATTTAAACAAAACACCCCTCACTACTTTAATCAGGAACCTGGAGAGATATGAACCAATCCTTCATGGTTCTGTTATGTAAAGCCAAGCAATTATATTGATTCTGTTTGGGTGTTATTTAATTATTTTTAAATTGTTTTAAGTTCATTGCTCCTATTCGTTTTTTTTTGCAGAAAACTCTGACCTTGTGACACACATTAGTGAGTAGTCACATCCGTAAGAGACTGAGATGCCAGAGCATCAAAGATAATTACAACGACGCAGAAATGGAGAGCAGGAGGAGGTCTATGATTTTACTCTCCAGCATGTGCAGCAGCTTCATTCTTTTGTGGATGGTGCATGCATATATACTTCTTGTATTATTGCATTACAGGAGCAAATACAAGGAATCATAAAAAGATACAGATTCGTATTGCAAAGGGTCAGATTCATGCTGCGCAATTTAATTTGCAGTGCAAACACTCGTTTGTATGGAGCAACTCGGTCCAAATTTAGAGAGCAGCTAATCAGTGCAATGGAGAATCCCATCGAATCAAGGCTTCGACTGAATAAACAAACAGGGAAACTGTGACGCTCCAAATGATTTATTTCCCCAGCGATTTTAGTCCATTAGCATCAAATACACTGCACATTCCCATTAAATGTGTGACAAAGAGTTATGCAAAACCATTGTTTCTGGTGACCAACGAATCAACACTGTTACCTCCATCAAGCCTTTCTATAATTACTTGCACAACCTTCAGAAACTTTGTTATGCACGAATTATATCTTGTAAATCCGTTCTTTCTATTCAAGCTGTTGGAGTCCATGTGATTAACAATTCTATACTGAATGAAAAATTCCAATTGCTACTGAAGATTGTTTATCAATTTAGTCTGTAATTTTTAAACTTACTTTTGCAATCTACCTTGAATAAGGTAGTTGCAACACGTTAGCCGAAATATGGGCGGCACGGTGGCACAGTGGTTAGCTTGAGACCCGGGTTCAATTCCCGCCTCAGGCGACTGACTGTGTGGAGTTTGCACATTCTCCCCGTGTCTGCGTGGGTTTCTTCCGGGTGCTCCGGTTTCCTCCCACAGTCCGTAGTGTTAGGTAAGGGGTAAATGTAGGGGTATGGGTGGGTTGCGCTTCGGCGGGACGGTGTGGATTTGTTGGGCCGAAGGGCCTGTTTCCACACTGCAAGTAATCTAATCTAATGTGGTGTTGAAAAAGTACAGTCAGTCAGGCTGTATCCGAGTAGCAAAAGAATCGATGTTTCTAGCAGAAGAATCAATGTTTCTAGCATAATCCCTTAATCAATAATGAGTCATTTGCAGCACCACACTTTTCGACTCTGATCTCCAGCATCTGCGATCTTCACTCTCTCCTGTTCCGCACATTGGATGCTGCCTGATCAGCTGTACATTCCCAACACCACACTTTTCGACTCTGATTTCCTGCATCTGCAGTCCTCACTTTCTTCTGGTTGCAACATTATATTCTCTGGCACTGACTCCTCTCCCCCGCATCTCAGAAAATGGAATGATTGTGTCCAGTGCTCTTACACCCTTTATTCTCTCAAAATCCTTTAATACATTTCATTCAGAGTCGGTCTCAAATATACAACGAACATATTATCCAACAATCTTCACACCTTCTTAATGCAGAAATTTCTACTGTCACCATGGCCAAGTAATCGTCTCCCTCCTTTGGTAAATGGTCACCTTTAAACGAATGCAGCACGAAAACCAACGAAACCGTCCATTCATCAAACGGAACTTCTCAAATTTGATAAATACTAATTAAATAATGCATAATTCCAACTGTGAGCGAACACTGAAATATCCCTGAAGAATAGCTGGAAGTTCTTTCTGAAATGTAAATCCACCCAAAACTTAAACTTAAATGTCAGGTAAACATAACTGCGATTTAACTAAAGTCCAAAAAAACGAAACCGAGTTCCAATTGTATCCTGTTCCTTAAAAGCATATTTGTCTTCATCCAAGTAACAATTTTAAATTTGTGTCAAATTTATCGTTAACTTCAAACAGAACTCCATCCCTTTATATTCTGTCACCGCCAATCCTCTGCACTGGTTTGTCACTCTCTCAGCGAATTACAGTGCGTTGCATGTATTTCTACATATATACTTTGACAGATGAACCAACCATGATGAAAATTATTTGTGTGAAAAGGAAAAGGCGAAAAGGAGTGATAGTGTTCATGGAGAGCATTCTGAATGGAACACCTTTCCATATTTCATCATATTTAGAGTAGTTGAGGATTTTTTTGGAAGTCGCAGTCATAGATATTAAAGTCAATTTTGGAGCTTTTCTGGCTAGTGCCTAAGTAAGTAAAGGATTCACTTGGACGTCTGACAGCCTACTGTTGAAGCAATAGTTTTCCTTATTATACATAACATATTTGCAATGGGATACAAATAATTTTAAATTAATCGCTTTCCCTGTGTCTGCTCTGGTTAGGTGATTATATCAGGAGGACTTACTTCCAAGGCACAACTTAATTGTCCGTTTATATTGCTTTGGATCAGTCAACCCAAACTGCAAAAAGTACGTTGCTGTCACATTCTCGATCCTAAGCATTGACTGTTTCTTTAAAAAGCAGGTCCACGACATTATGTTTCATTTTCCAGGATTAAGTATATTCCAGTTGTTGTGCTGGGTGATTTAATATTCCCCTGCAATGGTTTGGCCTCTCTTCATTCTAGGGCCTTGAATAGGGCAGACCTTGGAAGGACAATCAAGCAGGGTTTCTTGGCACAGGACGTATCCAGTGAGAGTGGCCGTTTTGCTGGACTTGGATCTGGGAAGGGAACCCGAACAGGTGTGCGAAATTTCAATTCTGTAGACAATAGACAATAGACACTAGGTGCAGGAGTAGGCCATTCAGCCCTTCGAGCCAGCACCACCATTAATTATGATCATGGCTGATCATCCTCAATCAGTATCCTGTTCGTGCCTTATCCCCATAACCCTTGATTTCACTGTCCTTCAGAGCGGTATCGAACTCTTTCTTGAAAGCATCCAGAGACTTGGCCTCCACAGCCTTCTGGTGCAGATCATTCCACACACCCAACACTCTCTGTGTGAAGAGGTTTCTCCTCAACTCTGTTCTAAGTGGCCTACCCCTTATTTTTAAACTGTGTCCTATGGTCCTGGACACACCCATCAGTGGAAACATGCTTCCTGCCTCCAGACTGTCCAATCCTTTAATATTCTTATACATCTCAATCAGATCCCCTCTTAGCCTTCCAAACTCAAGCGTATACAAGCCCAGTCGCTCCAATCTTTCAGCGTAAGATAGTCCTGCCATTCCGGGAATTGACCTCCTGAACCTACGCTGCACTCGCTCAATCGCCAGAATACCTTTCCTCAAATTTGGAGACCAAAACTGCGCACAATATTCCAGGTGCTGTCTCACCAGGGCCCTGTACAGCCGCACAACGATTTATTAGCTTCTGTACTCAATTCCTCTTGTTATGACAGCTAGCATGCGAATAGCTTTCTTCACTGCCTGCTGTACCTGTATGCTTGCTTTCATTGACTGATGTACAATAACATCTCGATCTCGTTGTACTGCCCCTTTACCTACTTTGACTCTATTTAGGTAGTAATCCGCCTCCCTGTTCTTGCCACCAAAGTGGATAACCACACATTTATCCATATTAAACTGCATCTGCCATGCATCCGTCCACTCACCTAGCCTGTCCAGGTCACCCCGTATTCTCCTAACATTCTCCTCATACTTCACCCTGCCACCCAGCTTTGTGTCATCCGCAAATTTGCTAATTTTACTTTTAATACCTTCATCTATATCATTATTGTACATTGTAAAAAGCTGCGGTCCCAGCACTGACCCTTCCAGCACACCACTGGTCACCGCCTGCCATTCCGAAAGGGAGCCATTTATCAGTACTCTTTGTTTCCTGTCAGCCAACCAATTTTCAATCAATGTCAGCATTTCCCCCCAATACCATGTGCCCTAATTTTGCTCACTAAGCTCCTATGTGCGACATTATCAAAGGCTTTGTGGAAGTCCAGGCATACTATATCCACTGGATCTACCTTGTCCATCTTCAGAGACATATCCTCAAAAATTCCAGAAGATTGGTCAAGCATGACTTCCTCTTCGTAAATCCATGCTGACTCTGATCTCTGCTGTTACTGCTATCCAGATATACACTGAGGCGAATTTCGATAGGATTGACCACAATACCATACGTTACAAGGTACTCTTGAAAAGGATGCTTGCAGTCCTTAGTGAAGATGGAAAATTGAGGCAGGCAAATTACAACAATGTTATGAAAAAAAGGGAGAATTTTAATTCAAGGCGGCTGTTAGAGGGTAAATTCGCATTGGGCATGTGAATTTGTTTCAAAGGGCAGTTTTACGACCTCAACAGAGGCCTACTCCTGCAAGAACCAAGGTCCGTGAAGCTTGGTTGAGGAGTTAGGAGGTCATATTGTGGGTGTACAGGACATTAGTTAGATTATTTTTGGAATACTACGTGCAATTCTGTTGTGCTTCCTAAAAAAATGTTGAGAAACATCAAAGCGTTTAGAAAAGATTTACAAGGATATTGCCAGGGTTGGAGTGTTTGAGGTGTATGGAGAGCTGAATATGCTGTGGCTGTTTTCCCTGCACAGTCGGAGGCTGAGGGTGAATTTATAGAGGTTAATTAAATCACGACGGGGATGCGTAGGGGAAATAGACAAGGTCCTTTCATTTAGCGGGGGTGGGGTGTGGCGGGGGGCAGGAGGCAGTACACAACTAGAGGGCATAGGTTCAGTGTGAACACAGAACATAGAACATAGAACATAGAACAATACAGCGCAGAACAGGCCCTTCGGCCCTCGATGTTGCACCGACCTGTGAACTATTCTCAGCTCGTCCTCCAGCACTATCCCAAAATCATCCATGTAAAGAGAGAGAGGCAAGATATAGAAGGGATATGAGGGACAACATTTCACGCAGAGTCTGGTCCGTGTACGGAATGAGCTGCCAGAGCAACTGGTGGAAGCTAGTACAATTACAGCTTTAAAACCATCTGGATGGTTTAATGAAGAGGAAGGGGTTACAGTGATATGTGCCAAATGCAGGCAAATGGGAGTAGATTAGTTTAGTGTATTTGGTCGTCATGGACGAGTTGGAACAAAGTGTCTATTTCCGTGTTGTTCATCGCAAAGATTCTTTGACTCTATGACTACGTATGTTGTGAAATTATTCACAAGGAAAACTAAACATATGGAATGTCCAGGAGGATGGGAATTGTTCCAGCCCTTGAAGTACATGACATGTAAAACTTGCAGAGGGCAGCTTTGGAAAACGTTGGCCCACTAAAAGTATAAGGAGGGAATATACCTATCAAACCAGAATATGTAGGGAACATCCTGAACACAGACTTCATGTTGAAATTCATCAAAGAGACTGAATTGGGTGAGAATGATCTCAGGGAATTGTGTGTCGATATTGAAAGTCAAGTTTCGATTAAAATGGAAACGATGTTATGCATCTTTATAAAATGTATTAATGTAGGTATGTCCCTTGTTCCTGACGAGACCTATTCGAGAAATTTGTGGAAGGCAACAGATAAAATTGCTGGAACATTGACAGCCCACTTTGCATCCTTTTTAGCCGACAATGAAGTCCAGGAAAACTGGATAATCCACAGTGTTCTCCCATTGTTTAAGAAGAGTGGAATGAATAATCAAGGAAACTACAGGCGAAAGTTTCGGTGATAGGAAAATTAATGACAATCATTCTGAAGGACAAGTTTTTATGCATATAGAAGCGAATGGTCATATTAGCGAGAAAGAGCACGGTTTTTAACAGGGCAAGTCATGCTTCAATAATACATACAGACAATTGAGTAGGTCACAAATTTGATTGAAGAGGCAAAACCAATTCTTGTTGTCGACATGAACTTCAGCAAAGCCTTTGCCAAATTCAGTCATGGCTTACTGGAACGAAAGACGAAGTGCTGCATTTGGAAGTTCAAGAATAGGTAGAAATTACACATGGAATGGCAGAACATCAGGAATATAGATCTCCATAGTGATCTACGCGTGCAGTTCCACGGATCACAAAAGGTGGTATCACAGGTTCATAAAAGACCATGGCACGCTTGCCTTCATTGGAAGCGGCATTGAATAAAAGAATGACCAAGCTATGCTGCATTTTTATGGAATTTTAGTGAGGCCACTGTTTGAATATTGCGTGCACTTTGGTCGCCACAGTGTCAGATGGGCATGTATGCTTTGGACAGCATACGAGAAACATTGACCAGAATGTTGAGATTGCCTGTTATGGGGATTTTAACTATGAAGTAGGGTTGGATAGAACCGGTCTGCTTTCACGGATTGCAGGTTGTTGTTGAACTACAGAATATGTTTTTACAATATTCTCAGTAGCATGGGTAGAGTGGAACTTATGACGTTTTTACCCATGGTGTAAGGGCAAATTCCAGGGGACACAGATTCAAGGATCGTGGGGTGGGGGAGTTTAAAAGTGATGTGCGAAGCATTTGTTTTTACTTAAAACGTGGTGAATGTGTGGAATGGGCTGCCAAAAGAAGTGTTGGAAGCAGACACAGTATCAATAGTCAAGAAACATGAACGTGGACGAATACACGAATAAGAAGGGAATAGAGGAACGTGAACACAACTTTAATATGGAAGCACAAACGTGAAGTGCTCAAGGGCCTGTACCTGTGGTATATTAAAATTCATGACAAATATTATCACAAATTACGAACTTTTGCAATTTACGCAGCATTCCATAAACGTACCACTGGTAAAGGCAAATAATAAGAAGCAATCTTCCCCTTTTGACATTAAACAGGAAGTCTCTCTGTTGACATCCTCCTTCTAAAAACAGGGAACTCAAATATTCAGCTCCAAAGATGGCAAAAATTACCAACTCACTGAAAACAAATGTGAAGTCCCTTTGGATCTGTGTGAACCTGACCCCACCTCCTGATTCTTCTATCTTATTTTAAAAGTCAACCATAGAGAACTCAAAAATGTTTAACGACTGCCTGTTTGAAGGAAACAAAAGCTGTACCACTCAGATAATATCCTTCTGCAAACCAAACAGAACTGAACACATCTCTAGAAGGCACAGTATTGTCAGACAATTGTTAGAAGTCAAAATGAGACCGTTTACTGATGAGGAATGAATAAGAAACATGAAAACATAAATGTACATTGTCTCTCCAGTGTGGGACATTGCTGGAAAATCTTGCAAAATTTGCAACAAGAAGTGTAAATCTTATCCATGGAAGTAACGTTGATCCTGTCATGGACTGCGCTGTACACACAAACTTCTGTCTGTTATTTTGAACATGGACAGAGCAGTTGTCGGACCCGGCCGTTCTGCACACGGACAGTATGCTTTCCATTCTGAATCTGTAAATGTTGGTGAGGTTCCTTGTGGACATGCGACATTTTACGAATTAGTTGATGAAGAAGAGGCGATGTTGTGCCTTCTTGAACATCACATCTATGTGGGAAGCCCAAGAAAGGTTGTTGGTTTTCGACACTCCACGGTACTTGACGCGAACCACCCTCTCAACGTCAGTTCCATTCATGTAGATGGTGCATATTCTCCCCCATTCGTCCTGAGGTAAGTGATCAGTTGTATTGTTTTGGGGACATTCAGAGAGAGGTTATCACTGCACCACGACGCCAAGCCCTCTGCCTCCTTTCTGTATTCTCACTGATAATTGATTGATATCCTTGGTATCCTTTTTAGATGGCGTGCATTCCGAATTTGTCTGCACAGTCGTGGAAGTACAAAGATTATAGTCGGAGGCAGCGAATGCATCCGTGGGGAGGGGGTCTCCATTCATAGAATGGCCACACTGTGGAAACTGGAACTTCCACCCAAAAAATCCACACCGACCCTCTGAAGAGTAAACAACCTCGGTACATGACGCTACTAATCGATACTCATCCCAGACTAACGCACATAGAACACATACATAAAGCATAGAACATAGATTATAAAATATTAGAACGCAGTACAGGCCCTTCGGCCCTCGATGTTGTGCCGACCAGTCATACCAATCTGAAGCTCATCTAACCTACACTATTCCATGTACGACCATATGATTGGTGAATATACTACCTTTGCAGGCAAACCATTCCATTCCCTTACTACTCTCTGAGTAAAGAAACTGCCTCTGACATCTGTCCTATATCTATCACCCCTCAATTTAAAGGTATGCCCCCCTCGTGAACGCCGTCACCATTGTTGGAAAAGGTATCTTCCGGTCCACCCTATCTACCCCTCTGATTCTCTTATATTTCTCTATTAAGTCACATCTCAAACCTCTTCTCTCTAATGAAAATAGTCTCAAGTCCCTCAGTCTTTCCTCGTAAGACCTTCCCTCCATACCAGGCAACATCCTGGTAAATCTCCTCGGCACCCTTTCCAAAGCTTCCACATCCTTCTTATAATGCGGCGACCAGAACTGTACACAATACACCAAGTGCGGCAGCACCAGAGATTTTTACAACTGTAGCATGGCCTCATGGTTCCGGAACTCGATCCCATTATTAATAAAAGCTAAAACGCTGTTTGCGTTCTTAACAACCCTGTCAGCCTGGGTGGCAACTTTCAAGGATCTGTATACCTGGACACCGAGGTCTCTCTGCTCATCTACACTCGCAAGAATCTTACCATTAACCCAGTACTTTGCATTCCCGTTGCTCCGACCATAGTGAATTACCTCACACGTGTTCGCATTCAACTCCATTTTCCACCTCTCAGCTCAGCACTGCAGCTTAGCTTTGTCTTTCTGTAACCTACAATATCCTACGTCACTATCCACAACTCCACCGACCTTAGTGTCGTCTGCAAATTTACTAACCCACCCATCTATGTCCTCATCCAGGTCGTTTCTAAAAATGACGAACAGCAGTGGACCCAATTCCGACCCTTGCGGTACACCACTGGGAACTGGACTCCAGGTTGAACATTTCCCATCAACCACCACCTTCTGTCTTCTTTCAGCAATCCATTTACTGATCCAAACTGCTATATCTTTCGCAATCCCATTCCTTCGCATTTTGTACGATAGCCGACTGTGGGGAACCTTATCGAATGCCTTGTTAAAATCCATATACACCACATCAACCGTTTTACTCTCATCTATCTGTTTGTTTACCTTCTCAAAGAACACAATAAGGTTTGTAAGGCACGACATGCCCTTTACAAAACCGTGCTGACTATCCCTAATCAAATTATGCTTTTCTAGACGATTATAAATGCTATCTCTTATAACTTTTTTCAACACTTTAACAAAAACAGAAGTAAGGCTCGCTGGTCTATACTTACCAAGACTGTCTCTACTCCCCTTCTTGAACGTGGGAACCACATTTGCTATCCTCCAGTCTTCTGGCACTATTCCTGTAGACAATGACGATTTAAAGATCAATGCCAAAGGCTCAGCAATCTCCTCCCTGGCTTCCCAAAGGATCCTAGGTAAATCCCATTCGGGCCAGGAGACTTATCTATTTTCACCCTCTGCAGGATTGCAAATACCTCTTCCTTGTGAACCTCAATCACACCTCATCTAGTAGTCTGTATCTCAGTAATCTCCTCAACAACATCGTCGTTTTTTAGAGTAAATGCTGTCGGAAAATATTCATTTAGTGCTTCCCCTATCTCCTCTGACTCCACACAAACTTCGCACTACTATCCTTCATTGGCCCTAATCTTACTCTTGTCATTCTTTTATTCCTTAAATACCTGTAAACTTCCTCAGCGTTTACCCTGATCCTATCCGCCACAGCTTCTCATGTCTCCTCCTGGCTTTTCTGCGCTCTCTCTTTAGAACTTTCCTGTCTACCTTATAAACCATTTGCGCCCTAACTGAGCCTTCACATCTCATCCTAACATAAGCCTTCTTCTTCCTCTTGACCAGAGGTTCCACTTTCTTAGTAAACCACGGCTCCCGCGCTCTACAGCTTTTCCTTG
Organism: Chiloscyllium plagiosum; assembly: GCF_004010195.1. NCBI lineage: Eukaryota > Metazoa > Chordata > Chondrichthyes > Orectolobiformes > Hemiscylliidae > Chiloscyllium > Chiloscyllium plagiosum. The sequence continues at coordinate 64,264,042 of NC_057717.1, read as the reverse complement.
AATAAGCTCCACATTCCTAATGTGCCTGTCCGCTGCAGTTTCCTTCCCCATCCGATGCATGCAAAATCTTGCCTAATCGCATTGTAATTGCCTTTCCCCCAGCTATTGATCTTGCCCAGTGGTTTGCACTTATCCTTTTCTATCACTAAATTAAACATAACAGAATTGTGATCGCTATCACCAAAGTGCTCACCTACTACCAAGTCTAACACCTGGCCGGGCTCATTACCCAGCACCAAATCGAATGTGGCTTCGCCACATGATGGCCTGTCTACATATTGTGTCAGGAAGCGCTCCTGCAAACTCTGGACAAAAACTGACCAATCTATAGTACAAGTACTATAGTATTCCCAGTCAATATTTGGAAAGTTGAAGTCCCCCCATGATAACTACCCTGTCTCTCTCACTCCTATCGAGAATCATCTTTGCTATCCTTTCCTCGACATCTCTGGAACTATTCGGAGGCCTATAGAAAACTCCCAACAGTGTGACCTATCCTTCCCTGTTTCTAACTTCAGCCCATACTACCTCATTTGAAGAGTCCCCAAACATCCTTTCTGCAACTGTAATACTGTCTTTGACCAACAATGCCACACCTCCCCACACCTCTTTTACCATCGTTTCTGTTCTTACTGTATTATCTAAACCCTCGAACCTGCAACAACCATTCCTGTCCTTGCTCTAACCATGTCTACGAAATGGCCACAACATGTATGTTACAGGTACGATCTCATGCTGCAAGTTCACTCCCCTTATTCCGGATGTTCCTGGCGTTGAAGTTGACACATATAAAACCAACTTCTTGCTTGCCAGTGCCATCTTGCGTAGGGAGGTCCAAAACTTGATTTTGGACCTCCCTACTCTCAACCTTTCTATACTCGAACTACAATTTTGGTTCCCATCCCCTATATATCGCTGAACACAATGGGTAATTCGGAGTGGCCAATTCGCCGAACCTGCATATCTTTGTATTGTGTGAGGAAACCGCAACCCCCAGAGGAAAACTGTGTCGAAGTGGGGAGAATGTGCAAACTCCTCCCGGGCAGACGCCGGAGGTGGGAAGCGAATCCGAAAGCCTGGCGATGTGAGACAGCAAAGGAAACCTCTGAGCCACCTTGCCACTCCCACTATTGATGGTTATTGTACAGGAGGTGCAGTTGACTATCCTTACGCATTGCGATATGCTTAACGTGAAGCTGACGATCCAGCTACAGATGGCAGATTCAAGAGTTTGTTCGAGGATTTTGAGATTAGTCTGGAGGAGATTATGTTTTTGAAAGCGGACTGAAAGTCTTTGATTATGAGTCCTGATGTGCAAATTCTCCAGGGACAGTTTCAGTGCTAGGCAAGTGGTGACTTCTGTGTTCCTGTTACAACGGTATGCAAAGTGCAGGTGAATGAGGCAAGCTGGATGGCAAGAATTGTTTTGGACCCGAACCAGCCAGTACAAGCAGTTCATGATTATGCACTTCAGAGCCACTGGTTGGAAGGCATTATGACGTTTTATGAAAGTTGGATGATGCTCATGCACTTATTGTTAACTAAAATTCATTTGAATGGCATCCTCAAAATTGCATAACACTACAGTTTTACTGCATTGTATGGTAACAACTTGAAAGCAAAAATGATAAATTAATTGATGCCCGCAATCTGGACAGGTAAGACCCAACTGAGCGAAATTCGTTCATGAGCTGTACAGAAGTGTCACAAGTTTTGTCTCAGACATTAATCTCTGTCATGGAATGGTGCAGAGTTTTCCAAATGTCTTAACAACATATACTGATGCAGAGTCTGGAACATGATACAAGTGCGGGGTTAACAGAAATAACTGGATTTTGAAATGGTGCGAAGTGCACAAAGTATATGGAAACAATGCCTCCTCAAAGTGTACCATACCTGAAACGTCAGACGAAATTATAATGTTCTTAGCTATAGCCGATGGAATACAAAAAATTGATAATGAGCTTCAGAAGCCGCCATCAATAGGAAGTGGCTCAAGTGCTCCACAGAAGGATTTATTTTATTAAAAGGCTGCTTAAAATGGTTTGAGAGCACGTCAAAGGGGATGATAGAGGAATCATTCAGCTTTCAACACCACGCAACAGAAAACTCTGACTGTAATGGTAATTTACCAACATTTTGCAATGTTCATGAATCAATGACAGGGGAAGATCCGATTTGATTACTTATTTTCCAGCTTCGAAAACTAACACGAAGGAGCTGCCGAAATCACGCCGAGTTTTATGAACAGTATCTAGAATAAGCAAAGGATATCCCTGAGAGACATGTTGGAAGTTGCAACAATGATGCAATGAAGGAATAGGACAAAAGTGGAGATTCATTGATGATGCGTGATTTTCAGGAATCCAATTTGTGGTTTATTGGTTCAAAATATCAAATTGTTGAAAACGAATTAGTTTAGTCCCTGTTTAGAAATGCGAGGTTAGAATGAGCTGCTCGAAAATTTGTACAGACAGTTACATTGTGATACATCAAATGCATCTGGATTGGTACATCTGCTGGAAA
>NC_057717.1:64255513-64261200 GCF_004010195.1 Chiloscyllium plagiosum | reverse complement strand
ATGGAACGAGTTCAGCTTCAGATATCGAGTTGGTGCTTGCGAGTTGGAGTGAAGCGTCTATTTATGCCCTACATGAATCTAAAACGCTAAGATTCTATGTCTGAAACCTCCTCGTGAAGAGGGTGGGTGGGCTGCTTTTTCTCTGGGTTTGTAATCCAAAAGGCAAAAGTCATGTTCAACCACCTTTGAATTTCACAATGCCAAATGTGGAAATTAGAATTAAATTAATTCACCAAAATAAGCAGTCCAGTGTCAAACATGTAATTTATGTCCAATCTTGAAAAAGTCAGTGTCCTAATGTCCTTTAAGTGCGTAGATTTGCCGACCTTAAGTTATTCTTGTTTGCATGAAACTCCAAACACACATCAATGTTCTTGATCGTTGACTCCCCTCTGACCAATGAGGAACTGTCTTCAAATACTGGCTATTCCAATGACATCAATGATCATTGTATATGTCAACTGATTTATTTCAGTCATAAGTTATTCACACCACCAACCAGCCTAAATGCAAATAAATTGACATTAAGCTTCAGGGAATGAATATACTCAATCTGAATGCTTTCATATTTTGTTTCGAGGATAGGTTGACTCGACTGCATTAAGTGCCCATGGTTCCAATCCTCCTTTAGAAATACCAGGAAAGATCTGAATAAATAAGAAAAAGCTCGCCCTCACACTCCGTTAATTTTCTGTTCCACTGGTAGCTCTTTAAATGGAAACACCAGATGTCGTGAAGTTAACAGTTGCCAGATCACAACGTGGGTAGAATTCGTGAATGTAATATTTTGTTTACTGCATTAAACATTTATTTAGATAAAGACAATCCATGGCTTGAAACTGGAGGAAAAGCTATGAGTAATCATTAATTGAATGTCAGGCGTGGAAATGTCTTCAGCTATGATTCATACATTACCGAGGAAGACTGTTGGATCTTCTTCCTGAAATGAGCGTTTGAAAGTGTTTATCATGGCGTCTGGACATTTTAAAGTCAATTAATCCTTTCCTTCTTCTACATTCAATCATTTACTCGAATCTGACCTTAAGCAGGAGGTCCTTTAGCCTATCAAGTCTGTAGCGCAATATAATACACTGCTACCGATTCAAGTCTGCATTCCCAGCATTAAAATATAACAGTGAATGCCATAACACTTCAAGTAATTCCAAGAACTGTTGAAAGTTTCTGAGCATTTCCACCTCAACTATCCTCATATGGAGTGAATTGCAGAGCCCCACCACACTCATGGTGAAAGCTAATGTTCCAATTCAGGAAGAAACAAGAAATATCTCTGTCACCACAAAAATGGCCGTTTCCATTATTACCTCTAAAGATATAAGCGCCTCAGATCTTTCTAAATTGTAGGAATATAAACCTTGGTTATTGTCATTACAGCCCCTCGTCAATAACCCTTGACATCCAGCTATCATTCTGATTAATCTCCACTGCACTCAAAAGGACATGGAATCCCACTTCCCCACACTGATTTTTAAATTATAAAGTCGACGTCAGTATTGTGATGATGTCAGATGGTGACACTGAAGAAACCAGCAGCAAAGTAATAATGTGCCTCCTCTAGTCCTGACACTTCTTGTATTAGGGAGAAGTCAACCACCATAAAGTCTATTGCCCTCATTATTTTGTAACTTCTATCAGGTCACCTCTCAACCTCCTACGCTCCAGCGAAATGAAGAAGATTACAAAACTATGCAGCCTTTGTATATAATTCAATCCTTCCTACAGGCAACAACTTCATAAATCTCTTTATAACCATCTCCATCTTGATAATAGATATCCTGTAACTGGGCGACCAGCACTAGAACCAGTATTTCAGATGTGGAAACCTAACGAATGTTCTGTACAATCTTAACATAATGTCCCTTTGCCTGCACTCAAAGGGCTGTGTAATGAAAGCAAACGTGCTAAACTAACTTCTTATATATCCTGTTCATACCGATTGCACAGATGGTCTGTGTTTCACATGAATAACAGTTGTTCAAATAGACAGCTCAACATCACCATCTCAATAGAAAGTAGCGACAGGAATTAAATGCAGTTCAAGCCAATGATGCTTGCAACACTGAAGGCAACATAGAAAAGAAAGGAAAAAATGTATTCTGAAACATAAAGAAAGTTAATGCACCATCGGTGGAGAAAGCGAATTGTGTGGATTTCTGCTGGAGTGACCCTTTTTGAGAACTAGGACTAGCTCGAAAAAGATGATGTTTGTGTTTGTGGGTATGTGTGTGTGCGTGCGCGCCCACACCCGCATGTGTATGTGTATATGTTATACAGATGGGCACACACACGCAAACACACACAATACAAATATATATATTTCGCATTTGGGTGCGTGTGAATGAGAATGCGTTTGAACATGGAGTGTAGGGAAATGAACGACAGTTAACCAAGCCAAGGGTTGGATCATGGTCTGCCAGGAAAGAAGAAAAAAATCAGACAATGGTTTCAATCATTAAATTAGAGCATGCAAGCTCTCAATCTGTCAATGGGCACGCACAATTGCATCTTCCAATGATTCTTGACCGTCCTGGTAAAACAATGTCATTCCCATTGTCCACACTGAGTATGCATCCTATGTTTTGTTCGAGATATGTAGGATACATTTCTGATTCAGTGAGAGATTCGAATGGATATTAATATCTACCCTTCCCATAGAGGAGTTGGGACCCCTGAGAATGAAACATAAAGACAGGAGAGCAGCACTCTGGGCCCACCATTCTTATTGAATATAATGGATGGATAGTGGGAGCTCAAGGGAGAGAAAGGGGCAATACGAGAGATGGAGTGAGACATCGAAAGTGAGAGAGAAACAAGAGCAGAGTTGAATAAAGCTAACGCCTCAGTTCAATCTTGCCCCCTTTGTGTCCAGCATGAGCAGATTTGGGGCAGACTGTGTCTCGCTCGAATTCAGATTCCCAAACTAAAAGGCAAAATTATTATTCATCTGTGGTTTTTGCCACTTTTAATGATTTCGGTTTAAAATGTGTGTGTATGTATGTATATATATATATATATATATATATATATATATATATACGCATTCAATTTTATACATTGTATGTTTTGTATGTTTTATTCAATTATGCATGCATTACTTAGAATGATCTCATTGAAAAGAAAGGCAAGCGTGCCCTTGCATCCTCCATTAATGGCCATCAGTTGCTAACCAAGTGGTCAGGCTGCATAACAGCTGAATTGCGATTTGAGATGCGATGAACTTGCATTTATTCATTATTTGGTAAAGTGTTTGCACTGATTAATTTGATTGAAGGGATATTTTAGCACATTATAAAGCTGCTTTCCGAACGTCTTCTACACCACTGCATACATTGCAGTGTTTTTGCGGCAGCTGAGGATCTGCAACTTGAAGCTCAATTCCACGACAATGTGTTGGAGGTAGAGGGACGGATATCCAAAACTGTACACCCGTTTCCATACTGAATACATCATTGCCGTTGACCAGAGCAAGATGAAATTGACTGAGATGACAAAAAGTAAACTGATGGACTTTCATTCGCTCTCCATTTCAGTATTTTTTTTGAATCTGGTCACTGCTTCTGTCCCTGAGTCTCCTGCGGGCTCTGCTGGTCAATAAGATGTATCTGGCAGTGAACGTGTTGGGCAAAAGAACCATGAGAAATGGTGTTAAACAGTCGTTGTTAAAATCTGGTAGTGGAGCTCAATCATGACTATATTAGAGTGGTCCTGGAAAAGCAGCGTCCGGGGAGCAGGAAAATCGATGTTTTGGCCAAGAGCCCTGTCCTGATTAAGGGCTTTTGCCCGAAACATCGATATTCAAGCTCCCCGGATGCTTGCTCACGTGCTGTGCTTTTCCAGCACCATTCAAATCTCGAGTCTGATTTCCAGCATCTGCAGTCCTCATTTCTGCCTAGTTGAACTCAATCATGACCCGGTCCTGGGATTAATAAAGATTGTTTCCAATAAAATAAACCCAACGAATGTTCCTGAGAGTATATCGACCGGAGTACATATAATGCTAAAACAAATTATCTTTAAACAGCTCAGCGCCGTTAATGCTCCTCGCACCACAGCTGACTTTGCTAACTGAAATACTTACGTTTTGGCTTCTGGCAACATGTTGCTACAAATCGATCAGTGGTGAACGTGACTGTGAACCAGACAGAACAATCAGTGGCTGCATTAAGCAGAATGGCATGAATATTTCAGGCAAGAATACAAAACAGGGAATAATACTGTTCATTATTAGCAATCGGAATGTGCCTCAATACAACATCGAAAATAATGACCATTAGATTAGCCGATGCTATAGTTCATAGCTAACGAATGGCAAATAGAGACAATCCACAACTTTTACAAATTATGACGAAGATCTTTACAGTGTTAACTGTGAAGAAGAAAATAAACAAAAAGAAAATAATTAGTTTGGGGGAATTATTACTAATTTGATTGAGGACCTACTAAAATGTCGAAATGCATCGAATAATTGGACCACAATAACAAATAAAACGATGTTTATCAAACGCTACATAACGCAGAAGAAACATAGTCTCCCAAACATGCTGACATGCATGCATAAGACCAGACAAATTCTCAAAAATTCAAATGCACTTGATCAGTCGCGAACAGGGACAGGTCCCAGAAGCGAGGCTGAAGACGTTGTTGTCCTCAACGATTGCTTGAAGTCAGTCGGAAGGTGCAAAAATCAGACAGTTCTACCAAGCTGTAATCATTCCCTCTTTGGTGAATTAACACAAAAATAGCGAACCTATTTTCACCCCTTTACCTTCCTGAAGGGCCTTTGAAACAATGCATCTTTCTCATTGCAATAAAATATATTCTCTTTTATCTTTCCTCTATGAATCAAATGACTTTCTGATGATATTCTGGAGAATGATTCATAAGTTGAGTATCAAGATAAGGCCAATCGAAGTCAATTCACGACATGGCCCAACAACCAACTACCCTTCCCACCGCCGCTCCATGCCCCTCATCTCCAATATATTGTACATGAGGAGGAACGGGTCAGTTTTTACAAACAGCTCATCGGGAGAAGATAAAGCAGTCTGTCATCACCCCACCAAACTTGCGCCATTTTTCAATGGTGACCTGATTGCACTCCGAGCTCCCTATTCCTCCCCACTCACCTGTAGCCCTTGACTCAGTTATGCTTCATGTGTATGGATGTCCGTGCCTTAACGATAATCAATGAGCCTGCCTTCACTATTCTCTGGGCAAGATTGTTCCAAAGACTCACAGCATGAAGGAAAAAGAAAGTCTTCTCATCGCAATAATAAATTGTGGACATTCTTCATTAGAAACAAATAGTGCATCGTAAGAGTGGTCTCAGTGTTGGGCTTTATTCTGAGGAATCAAGTTTGAGATGAAGAAGTGTTGCTGCATCTGAACCCAGTACTACTGCAACTTCATCACGGGGTTTCCATTGGAATCGTCTGCCTCCTTAACTAAGATAGGATATAATTATATTGGATGCAGTCCTGAAAAGTTTACCTCCACCAGTCCTTGAAAGAAGAATTTATCCTATGTGGAAATGTAGGGCGGTTTGGGCCAATAACACTTGGACTTTAGATGAGTGAGAGTTGATGTTACTGAGATACAGCAGACCCTGATCGAACTTGACAGGGCGGATACTGAGAGGATGATTCTTTATGTGTTGTTGAGATAAGGAG
>NC_057717.1:64243051-64255013 GCF_004010195.1 Chiloscyllium plagiosum | reverse complement strand
CAAACTTCAAAGAATTATACCTGAACCACAAGTTCACTCTGTTCTACGGCACTACCAATTGACCAACATTTAATTGTATATGATCTCTCCTTTTTTGCTTTGAAATTGCAACACAAAATTATAATTTAGCCCAATGAATGTTATTATCGGGGAATAGACGGTTCAATATAATCAGCTGCATTGATGGTTTTAGGAAAAGCCGAGTCACTCGTTAGTTGCGGGAAACAGTGATCAGATTTCCGTAGCCTAAAAATATTCCTTTTCTGTGTCTCTGGTTTTCTGTAATCATATCTATTCGAGATACTTTACAGTGCAGAGTGGTCTGCAGGTTTTCATCCCTAATAGTGCAGACAACTGATAACAAGCTTTGAATCGGAGCCAAGCAATTAAAGATGTTCATTGTTTATCTCATTGGTAAAGAGTATTTACGCAACATCCTTCAGTTGAGGTGCGTACCTTGCACTTCTTAGCAATGTAATTCTTTTAACTGTATTTTTCAGTGGTGTTAACCAGATGTTAATGAATATATACCGAGTTGAAAGCTGGCGTTGAAAATGTGAACCAGACTCTGGGCATGGTTTAGGTCTATTTCCTGGGTAGTGCCCATGCCTCAGAGCCAATGCTCTGGATTTTATTCCAATTCCAGAACATATGGTAGTGTCCCTAGGTCTGGTCCAGAATTCAAGTTCTGCCTGTTGTGGAGGTGAGTCACAGCGTGTAAAACAGGTTGATGAACAAACACTCAGAGAATAATGATGCAGTTTTAGTGGCTATTGCTGAGTGTTGGTAGGGCCCCTACCGCTGGGCGTAAAGGTCAATGTTCAAAGCCCACGGAGGTGTTAAGTAATATAAATCAACACGTTGATGAAACTGATTTTAGAACAGTGATTTCATGAAGAAGGAAGCAGTGTCTGCATGGGGTTTCAAAAATTAGGTCCAGCATGACGGAAAGCACAGCCTGGACGTTGGTACAATTACAATATTTAAAAGGTATCTGGATGGATTTATGATTTGATAAACAGGAAGGGTTTAGAGGTATGAAGGGCAAATGCTGCCAAATGAAACAAAATTATTTTTGCATGTTTGGTTGGCACGAATATTTTGGACAAACGTGCCTGTATCCGTGCATGACAACTCTATGACTTACTGATCTAATTGATGAAGATTCCTTTGTAATCATATATAATTTTCTGTCGAAAGTGTTGTGCTTGTAAAGCACTGCAGGTCTGGCAGCATTTGAGGAGCAGGAGAATGAACATGTCATGCACAGGCCCTTCATCAGGAATGAGGCTTATGGGCCTGGGGCAGAGAGATAAAAGGGAAGGGGATGGGACTGGGGGGAGGTAGATGGTAATGTGGTACTGAGGTGAAGGTGGAGGTGATAGTGATAAGTCTGAGAGGAGAGTGGAACGGATTGATTGGAAGGATGATGGACAGTCAAAGAGGTTGGTGAAGAGTTGGAGGATTGAATCTGGGGTAAGGTGGGCGAAGAGGAAATGAGGATAATGGTGATCTCCACAGTGATCCCTTATGGTTTGACACTCCTAAGGCAGAAGACGGCGTTCGTTCTCCATGCTGCAGATGATAAGCGTTTGGCGATGGAGGAGGCCCAGGACCTGCACATCCTTGGTGGAGTGGGAGAAGTAGTTGCAGTTTTCAGTCATGGAGCGTTAGATTGGTTAGTGCGGGTGTCCCAGAGTCGTTCTCTGAAACGATCGCAAGTTGGCATCCTATCTCCACCATATAGAGGAGACCACATCTGGTACAATAGATAAAGTAGATTGCATGCATAGAACACAGGTAAAGTTATGTCGAAATATGGAAGTATCCTTGCGGCCTTGGACGGAGGTGAGGGGGAGGTTTGGGCGAGGTTTTGCACTTCTTGCGGTGGCGTGGAGAGCTTCCCAGCATGGGGGGTGGGTTGGTGTGGTGCGACGACGTGCCAAGGGGTTCACGGAGTAAATGGACTCTCTGAAACGCAGATCGGGATCCTTACTGAGGTTGGATGGTTGGGATTCAAGGGAAAAGGTACGGGAAGTGCAGGAGATGCGCTGGAGGGCATCTTTGACCACATGTGAGGGGGAAAAGTGGTATTTCAAGAAGGAAAAATCTCTTTCAGTTCCCATACCTCCGCCCACGCGTGTCTCTGTTTGGCTTGATATAGGGTGGATGTGTTGTTCCAGTCACACTGGCAGAAAGGTAGCCACCAGGATACACGAACATCAACTAGCCACTATCACCAGTACACTTACTTACAGGGAGAAAGGAAGTCACTTTGAGGACTGCAGATGCTGGAGGTCAGTGTCAAAACGTCTGGTGCGAGAAAAGCATCGCTGCTCAGACACCATCCGAGGAGCAGGCATTTCAACGTAGCAATCATGAGCTCTTCATCAGAAATCATTCCAAGTATTGACTTTTGGCGTCTGAACTGAGAGTTCGGAAACTGGAGCAGTCAGAGGTCTCGAAAAACATTTTAGAATAACTTGGGAAAATGAAAACATTGAGTAAGGTGAAAAGGCACCATGAAATATTTTTGCCAACCAAGATTAAAGAAAAAGCAAGATTGGTTTATCAGGATTCAGAGGGCAACCGTGGAAAGAGTAAGCCCACTCAAGGACAAAGGAGGTAATTTATAAGTCGAGCTGAAGGAAGTGGGCCTTTGTAATTTCTTGCCTCGTCTGGAGGCCATGCCTTATGAAGAAAGATTTGCTTAGTTTTGCTTTTCTGTCTTAATCTCTAACACTTGATTCCGATACTAATTACAAACCAGTTTATATCTGCCTTGGACACCCTGAACAGCCGCGTCTACAACTCTCTGCAGTGAAGAATTCCACAGAACCAGTACCAACTGAGAGAAGGAATTCCTCCTTATCTGATTCTATAAGAGGTGACTACTTGCCTGAGATTATGTCCTCTGGTCATCATTGATCAGGATTGATGTTCTGGAATCTGTGTTTCAAACACAGCGACACAGTGGGGAATGTTATTTGGATGCTTTGTTACAGGAGGCAGTCACACTCGCTCATGTAAATAACTCAAACTCAGTTCATGATTAAAAATCACACAACACAAGGTTATAGTCCAACAGGTTTAATTGGAAGCACACTAGCTTTCGGAGGTTGAAAAAAAGAATACAGGCATAGAGTATTTTTAATGGGTTAGAAAATTCATAGAGCCAAAGTACAATGGGATCTGAGAGTTCGAGTCCAGGATTCTCTGAATGTTGATTCGCAGGTTGAGTCCGTGTTTAGAGGGTTGGAATATAAAAGCAGCGACGTGCTTTTGAGAGTTTATAAAGCTCCACTTAAACCCCATTTCGAATAGTTCGTCCAATTGTGGGCCCCATACCTCAGGAAGGACATACTGGCACTGAAGCGTGTGCAGCGGAGATTCACAAGCCCGATCCGTGGGATAGCAGTCCTAACATACAATGAAAGCCTGAGGATCCTTGGAATTGTATTCATTTGAGTTTTGAATGTTGAAGGGAGGTCTGATAGAAATTTACACGATAATCCATGGCTTTGAACGTGTGGATACTGGGAAGTTGTTTCCATTAGGCGGGGAAACTAGGACCCGTAGACACCGCCTTCAAATTAGATCGGGTCAATTTAGAATGGAAATGAGGCGATACTTCTTCAGCCAGAGAGTAGTGGGCCTGTGGAACTCATTGCCATACCTTTGGGAGGGTATAATATATATATAAAATGTATAAAATAGTAGTTTAGCATCTTCAACATCAAGGGATTTAATTGGATTCCTCCAGCATCAGCTTTCAACACAGAGATTGTCTTACTAAAGAATGCCCTTGCAAAACCTTGATTGGGGTCCCTTTAAGTAGCTACTTTAAAGTTTATTATTTTGTAAAGATCGGAAGAAAATGGCTGATCTAACAGTAGTTAAGACTCTTTAGGGAATTGTCACTACATATTATATACACTTATATAGGTATATCAAAGTTCTAAAGGAACCAAAAAACTAGCATTAAGGCATTTAACTGAATTCCGATGGACAGACAGCCTGAGAGAATAGGGATAAGCCCCCAACCTGCCAGCGGACAGGGTTATGGAATATGGTGGAGTATGATGGATTGTAAAAGCCCAAGGATAAGTGATAAGGATGTTTGTAAACAATGTGAAATCATGGGAAGACTTGGAGTTGTTCTTCATTGACCATGCATGATTGGATGTGTATGAAGTCAAGTAATAATATGACTCAAACAAAAATAGAAATTGCTGGAAAAAAGTCAGCACATCAGGTAGCACAGAGTCATAGAGACATAGCGATGTACAGCATGGAAACAGACACTTCAATCTAAATCTTCCATGCAGAACAGATATCCTAAATTAATCTAGTCCCATTTGCCAGCTCTTGGCCCATATCCCTCTCAACTCTCCCTATTCATATACCCACCCAGATGCCTTTTAAATACTGCAATTGTACTAGCCTCCACCACTTCCTCTGGCAGCTCATTCCAAACACGTACAACACTCTGTGTAAAAACGTTGCCCCATACGTCCCATTTATATCCTTCCCCTCTTGCTGTAAACCTATGCCCTTTAGTTCTGGACTCATCCACCCCAGGGAAAAAACTTTCTCTATTTATCCTATCCATGCACCTCATGATTTTACAAACCTCTAAAAAGTCACCCCTCACCTTCCAACGCTCCAGGGAAAACAGTCAGCCTATTCAGCCTTTCCCTATAGCTCAAATCTTCCAACCCTGGCAACATCCTTGTAACTCTTTTCTGAACCTTTTCAAGTTTCACAACATCCTTCAAGTAGGAAGGAGACCAGAATTGCATGCAATATTCTAAAAGTGGCCTAACCAACATCCTGTACAGCCTCAATATGACCTCCCAACTCCTATACTCAATACTCTGACCAATAAATGAAAGCATACCAAATGCCTTCTTCTCTATCTTGTGAGAGAGCATCTGTGAGAGAAATCAGAGTTAACATTTTGAGTCTAGGGACCCTTCAGAACTGATTGTAGGTAGGAAAATGCTGTTTTTCTGCACAAATTTGGGACGGGCTAAGGAGTAAATGATAGGTGGAGATAAAGCCTTAAAAGAGAGAAGGACAGTTGGACAGACAAAAAAGTGGATAATGTTCAGCCTAGAAGAATAAATGACTGCTTATATGTCGAGGTTATTCATGGCTAACAATGGATTGTGTGTAATAGTTGACAATGTGATAAGGCCTGGTGTGTGGGGTTTGGGGCAAGGACATAGGAGAAGGTGCCTCAAGCCCTAAAATTGGTGAACTCAATATAGAGTCCAGAAGGCTGTAGAGTCTGCAAACTTGGTATTGGGATAGCAAGTGTCGCGACTCAAGGATCCTCTCCTTGTAGACACCTCTGTGACACTTCAGTGAACTGGGCAACATTCCATGTCACTGAGGGATTTCTGAGTTTGGTCACCCGCATAGTAGGACTTAAATAAAATGGCTGGGCTAGTGTGATGCAGCATGGTGTTCCCTCTGAGATATAGTGCACAATGTGAATTTGGGGCAGTGACTGGGTCCAAGTCATGCCTCAAGGATGAGGTGGGGATCCCCCGACATCTGGCCATTTGCTGGTCTGTTATTCTTATGAATGACGATGGCCACGATAGGAATGATGGAACTAAACTGGGGACCCATCTGATCCATAATCCCTTGCCAGACACTAAGAAACTAATTGGTTAACCAAATGGTTAAGGCTAATTGGAACCGTACAAACCCACCTAGTATGCAAAAGGAAATGGTTAAAAAAAAGAAAAACAAAGAAGATAAGGCCTTAATATTCATATTTCAAGCTCATGTAGAGCTAACGAAGTGCATGAAAACAACTGAAACAAAAAAAAAAGCCCAAATTCATGTCGGCTGGGACGGTATTAGCATCCTTGAACCAAACCATAACAATTTAAAGAGAAATTATGTGGACAGCAGATATTTATCAGAGACAAGATGTATGGAGGTAAACTTCCCTATTGGGTCTGAGTATCATCTCTGTTGCAAAGGATAAGCATAAAGTTAAATATGGAGATTAGTGTGTGTGTGTGTGTGTGAGAGAGAGAGAGAGAGAGAGAAAGAGCAGCTCCGGCTTGTCAAAAGACTTTGTGTGTCTGTGTGTGTGACAGATAGGGCGATTCTACAAGTTAACCATTGTGAGCTCGTTTGTATGCATACTTGTTTGTTGCTGATAAATGTTTGTTTGTTTTTTTTCCCGCAGATCGAGATCCGTTGTCTTTAGATGTTATTTTGCACTGTGTGAGTTCATGATAGCTTTTTTAAACAGGTTTTTCAAAGAACTATCAGTGATGAGTGCAGCCTTAGAATGATTCAGGCAGAACGAACGAGAATAGATTGTTTTTGTTAGTTAATTGAAACTGATAGATTTGTCAGGGTTTACTGCGATTTGTAGAGTTAGGGAATATTAACATTGGGCGCAATCGGACTTGTATGGCATACCGCAGAGAGTTGTGAGACCAGAGGTAATAGATTAACTGGACTGAAGTATATGTCAGGATGACGTAAGGGACTGCAGTTGAAATTTTGGTAAAGTTATTTCCACTATTAAGACACGATTTTGTAAAAGTGCCTGTAAAATGGAAAGAAGAACTAAGGATTTATTAACTAAATGGCTAAATGTATTTGACATAAGGGTAATTTGACATAATGTATGTGATGAAGTGGAAGGGATTAATTAAGAATTACACACCTAAAGGGTAATTTTAAAAAAATCAGAATATTGAAGAGTGAACAGAAAATAGAAATTTTACAGCAGCTTGGATTTGGAGGGAAAGATTGGGAAAAATGAACTTTTCAGTCACGAGTTATGTTTAGGGGAATGCCAGAGGGCCGAACGAGCAGCATTTGAAACTGAAGACTTTCGAAGAGAACATCTCCACGTGTTCAGAGCATTACAAAGATCATGAAGGCTCAGCAAGGGAAATCAGCTCTGAATCCTGGTTGTCGATATTGGGAAAGCCTCCTAACCTCACCACACACACCCCACCCCAATTTGGGTGAAGAGAATATCGCACACAGTCAGGTAATAAGGGGAAGAGTAGAGGCGGGGGGGGGGGGTAGATTTGAGTGGAAAGTAGCTGACCCAGAGCAGAATGTATTAAGAATAAAATGAGAGGCGAGACAGGCGAGGAGGCAAACAGGTTTAGACGTCTTACGACGGGATAAAAGGGAGATTGCGAGTTGAAAATCAGACATTATGCATGTTAAGAAAACATAGAGATTATTCAGCATATCTAAGTTATTCCAGGAAAGCTGTGCTGAGACAGACAGAGAGTGATGAAGGGAATGGAGCAGATGAGGCAGTAATACAGGAAGGAAGATGGGAAGAATGGCAAGTTAGGTTGGAAAAGGAAACTGATGAGGAATCACAATATAGCAATTTTAATCAGAGAATGAAGCTCACACAGGGAATATTCTGTCATTGTTTATAAAGAAGGGAGATGCACTACCTTCTTTGGGGAACCCACGGCCTGGAAAGCCTGACAAATGTGCTGTCCAGTTTTCAGGAAGGTGTAGGAAATTGGAATAGAGCTGTTGAAGCCGAAACTACGTGACGGCTGTTGGCCATGGGCTGTTTGAAGACACCGCTAATGCTTATGGTGGGATACCTGAAATTCGGAGACATAATGGACTGAGCCCACCTGAAGAATGTTGTGGACAATCCGATGATTGATAATGCTGGTTTTGATCAAGTAATACAAAGGGTATTGCCGGCCCTTAGTCTGTTAACACTTAAGGTAAGTCCAAAAGCCCTGAACGGGGATTAGTTGGGAGATATTGAAAACCAAACAATCTATTTCGAAAATTAGTTGAAATGGTGGAGAACTGAAACAAATCTGTGGAAGGTAGTCAACTGTTAACCACAATGTTCTCGCCAGCTACTGTCGTATCACTGCCCCTCTAGTCAAACCTATGCTCGAGGAAGCGGTGGGTGTAACGTCTGCAGCTAGCCACGGATTCAGACGTCATGGAGTTCACGTGGTCGTAAGACAATGGAAATCAAAAAGAAGCTGGCTGAGCAAAAGGAGTGGTTGCAAAGACAGTTGACACAAATGCAGCTTTGGTAACTTAAAAAGACAGAGTGAGTGAAAACCAAAATGCAGTTGCCACTGACTACTCGGTTGGTTGGCAATAATGAAATGAATGAAATGCTTATGCAGGGAGAGCCCTCGCTCGCCACCTGGCAAGGGCCAGACAACCCCATGCCAAGGTTTACTGTTTTTGAAGGTCTTTTCCACAGATAACATGCCAATGCAATATGAAAATAACAAACAGCCTAGCCAGGACCGGTGTCACTAAGGACAGGGACAAAGAGGTGAGGAGAGGGTCACAGCGTATAGTGAGAAAACAGATTTAAAAAGCATCAGGAATAGTGTGTTGGTGTGTTACCAACCAGGCCACTTGAGGAGAGATTTTCCACATTAACCCTACCGCTCCTGGCCCCAGGTTAGACCTATGAGTCAAAAACGTCTGGCTGTACCCCCACAATTCGCTACACACCAACGGAGACTGTAATCCCGTACACGATGTCTTAGGGGTTCCCAGAGAACCCAAGTGGGAAGGCGCAATAACTTATGATGTCGCAGGTTGCTGAACAGAAACCTATTGTTGAGGTTAGTGTAGAAGGAAATCTCACACCCATGGTGATGGACACCGGAGCTAGCTATACTTGTGTTCAACCGCATTATGCCTCCCACCTTCGCATTTCAGTTAAATTGATTGAAACTGCAGGGTTCGTAAGTAGACCATAGTTGACAATGTTTACAGATTCAGTAAGTTTACAACTGGTAGTTAACTAGTCATTTTTCCTTTGTTATTATTTAAGGAGACATCAATTAATTGGCTAGATAGGGACCCTTTACTGAAGTTAGAATTAGAATTGCAGTGTGCTAAAAAGGAATTTAATGGAGATAGAGTAAATTCTCATTTGATGTTGCAGGACTCAGGGAAAGCCAAGTATATTGGACAGGCAACACAGATGGAAATATTTTGGAACATGGGGAATAATGAAGGAAAGAAGATTTAGCATTCCTGCCTTTGGCTGAGATACCCGAGCCTGAGCTACATTGTACAGTGATTTTTGGCAAGATTCAGAGTAACGTCTTCGGCGACCAGTGGCACTGTAAGGTTGTCACTCCGCAGCTTTTACAGAGTACAGCGATAGTGATAGTGAGGCAAACGGACTTCCGGAAGAGCAATGGGGCATCGAAACAGCATTGTCAGTGGATTGTCGAGTTGAGTACTGCATTGGTGATGCCTGCAGCGTTAGCTATTATAAAGAGTTGGGCATGCGTCATATGTGGTGATTTGTTGGTCACGGGTAATCTGCCAGTAGATAAAGTGGCTAGACTGAATTCTGGGAGTGCTTTAACTGTCATTGCTCTGTTTAGATCCGAAGCCCAACATAGCCAACATCATTGCAATGCAAGCTGAGACCACCTTAGCTGAGCAGTTGTGCGGACAAAGGGTATCACAGATGTAACCAGGAATGCATGTACCGCTCAGACGAAGCCTTGTGGGTGACGTGTACCCCTTTGTTGTCTTTCCCATCTCAGATGCACATGGATTGGATCACTGTGCAAGAGGCGAAATGCTGAGGAAGGTAGTAGGGGATGGTTTTTGGCCACCTTACCTGCAGGCTTTGGTTGTTTGCATATTATGACAATGTGATGTCTGTGCTCAAGCTACTGTCAGAAGGGGCACGCGACCGCTATAGGAAGCATATCTGTATCTAAGTGACCATTTACACATTTGGTGTTCGACTCAGTGGACATGATAAGGATGGTGAGGAAGAAGAGATATATGTTGGTGGCTATTGACTAGTTTACAAGTGAGTGGAAGTGAACAAATTGAAGGATTCAGGGGTAGGCACAGTGGTCAAGTGTTTAACAACTGAAGTTATTCCGAGGTTTGACATACCATCTGAGATCAGTCCAGAAGGTGGTTTAGATGGTGCTGCAGACTTTGCGGATTAAGCAGAGGTTTGGTTGTGTGTATCATCCCCAGGCCCAGGATAATGTGGAACGGATTATTAGCTGTTTTGAAGCTGAGTTAAACATATGTTTTGCAAGTACCTATCATACCTGGATCAATGCACTGTTGCTGGCATAAAAAGGCTAATGTGTGCAGACTAATCGCTTGGTTGACTTCGTGCCACATGAATGCCTACCGGTTGACCCATGCCAGTGTTTGAGTGGACGGGTCCGCATGACGGGCCGAGATTGGAACGATAGTACCTTCAACTTAAGCAGTGCATTCAACAGCAAGCTATGATTCATGTGTCTGACAAGAATTACTGATGGAGCCAGTGTCTGGTAACAGGAAGGGGCCTATTGGACTTGAAGATCAGGTGATTGTACAGTTTTCTGGAAAAAAAGTGGAACGAGCCGAGTGGAGAAGGTCGCTTTGTGGTAACCAGGGCGTCGCTGACTGCCATTCCTGTGTTTGGTACGATCCTCAGTCACTGTACCAGGGTGTTCCCACATGCACAGTTGGACTCCGGGGTTGAGGTGTGTGAGGGCTGAGAAGGGGCTATGATGATTGAAAGGGCGTGCTGGGGGCCGTTGCATCTTTATGAGGTCATGAGCAGTCGGCAAGTGCGGCTTGTTGGTTTGCTGGTGCCTCGATGGCAGTCGGTGTTGCGTTTGTGTAATGAAAACTGACTTCTGATTGTGTAGTTGAGGATGGGTTGGGGAGGTTACTGAAGCTCACTCCACTGTCGGAAGCTCACTCCACTGTCCTGAACCTTTCTAGGCTCCTGTGTTGAATTGGGGGTGCATCGATTTGGCGGACCTGGCGGATTTCATTTAATGCCCGATCACAACCGAATCTGCATCGCTTCGAACGTCCCTGATCTGGCAATACACATTGCTAGTGTAGGTTAGCCAAGGTGTTTCCCCACTGTGTTCAAGGCCAGGAATGCAATTGCCGCGTGCTGGGCGTTGCTTATCCCTGTCATTCGTGTTACCAAGAATGCTGAATGGATTAGGTATATCCATAATAATCAGCAGAGATTTATTCATTACTCTAATGATCCCCTCTTTGTGTTGGTTGAACAATTGGATGCGACCAGTCAGATGGCGTGGCGGAATAAGCAAGCCTTGGACAGGGTTTTTGGCTGATAATGGTGGGGTCTACGTACTGTTTGGGGATTATTGCTGCAACACTATTCCGAATAATACTAGCCCGGAGGGATCTTTAACTCAGGCAGTGGGTAAGAAGCGTAACTTAAAGGGAGAAGCTAAAGTAGAATGCCCTGTCCGGAATTTGGGTTCTTGGCTAGTTGGATTGTGTCTTGGTTAGATCGGGGGCTTGGTTTGTTTAGATTGGGATGGTTGCGGGTATTGTGTTGCTTGTTGTTGCCTTTGTATTTTACAGTGCTTTACCTCTCATTAATTCTTTTTTTTAGTGCGTCTTGATGAGTGACAATTCCTTGTTGTTGAAGTGGACTCTGGCCAACTTCCCTCTGCTGCGACGGGTTTCCCACTCTACTAATACGATCTGACGTCTGCTGTATCGCTGAAGCCTTGTTTAGATGGAAGCGCCTGACTGGGATCTGCTGCATGCGTGTTTCGATTGTGCGGGGACTTCGGGCATTTTTTTTATGTTCCAGTTATTTTGAGACGGGTTCTTGGCATGTGACTCCACGTGTGGAGGGACAATCATTTGAGGATTGTATCCTATAAAATGTTATCGCCCGCTTTGGGAGCTCGGTCCATTGATTTGGCCTTTGTGCGTCCTGCCTCTTTGTATGATTTATCTGTGTGACATGTGTTATTCTTGAAGTTATGGAAGTTATTCTGGCAGTTATGAAGTTATCTTAGTGTTGCAGTGTATGCCCGGGATAATGTTCCAGGCCTCCACTAATAGGTAATGATAGTGTATTGTGAGAGGCAAGTCAAACACTGGTAGATGCGTTAATGCTGAAAATGAGCGTGTTGTCATGTGATAG
>NC_057717.1:64236478-64242608 GCF_004010195.1 Chiloscyllium plagiosum | reverse complement strand
CCATCACCATCACCCTGACACCCTCATAATCACTATTGCACCGTCACGCTGTCCCCTCATTCTCACTCCCTCACCGTCACTCTGATCCGTCACACTCATTCCAACACAATCACGCTGTGTCCCTCATAGTCACCCTCACTGTCACCAAAACACCCTCACACTCACGTAGTTACCGCCTCCCTGAACCCCACACTCTCACTCCATTACGATCACAATGACCACGTTACACTCACTCCCTCACAATCACCCTGACCCCCCCACACATTTACTCACTCACAAACACGCTGCCCCTTCATTCTCGTTCCCTCAACATCACTCTGACCCCCTCATACTCACTCTCTTTCCGTCACCCTGACACCGTCACGCTCGTTTTTCACCATCACACTGATTCTCTCACAATCACTCGCTCATTTGTGACAAGGGACTGACTCGGAACTGGCTTCCCATATCCAGTGTGTACTGCTCCTGTTGGTTTCTGTTTGTTTTTGGAAACATGAACTACAAAGCCAGTTTATTTAACTGGTATTCATTTCTTTGTATTGAGCATTGATTTCAAAACTGCCTGATCTACACAGTCAACGTGTTTCAGTTGTAACTCAGGTCTCAACAGGGAATTATTGTTTCACTGGCTGGTTATAGCCTGTGTGTTACGCTTTTCTATTTTACTTTGAAAAAAAAAAATTAATTTTGTGGCAGGCGTTACCCCTTGCATTCTGGTTTTCTTTCTCAACGTGTTTTCACTTTTTTGTGTTTGGACTGAGCCGCTGTGAGTCAATGATAATGAGCTGTTTCTGTATGAATAGTACTGGTCCGTTGTTGATGTCTAGGATTTGTAAAGAGTGAACACGTGTGTGTCTGTGTGTGTGCTAGAAGCAGTGATACGCAGACAACAAGCAACATGAATTCGACTGCGACAACACTACTATCACAGGGCAAGCCAGACAGAGAACAGCCAGGAAATTCCTAGAGGCATTTGCGAAAACGTTTTTGCGCCTCCTTTTTTTTATTGAGCATTGAGTGATTCGATCACAACACACTCACTCACACACCATCACTGCTCCCCTGACCCCCTTACACTCACACTGTCATTGTCACGCTGCCCCTCTCACACTCACCCCCTAAGCATCCACCTGACCCTATCACATTCATTCCATCCACCTGATACCCTCACGTTCACTGCATCACGGTCACGCTGACAACTCACAGTCACTCCGTCATTGTCTGCCTGACCCCCCAAACGCTCATTCCGTCACATTCACCCTGACCAGCTTAAACCCACTCCACCACCCTGACCCTGACTCCCTCACTGTCACTCTGTCTCCATTATCCTGAACCCGTCACGCTCACGCCATCACCATCACCCTGACACCCTCATAATCACTATTGCACCGTCACGCTGTCCCCTCATTCTCACTCCCTCACCGTCACTCTGATCCGTCACACTCATTCCAACACAATCACGCTGTGTCCCTCATAGTCACCCTCACTGTCACCAAAACACCCTCACACTCACGTAGTTACCGCCTCCCTGAACCCCACACTCTCACTCCATTACGATCACAATGACCACGTTACACTCACTCCCTCACAATCACCCTGACCCCCCACACATTTACTCACTCACAGTCATGCTGCCCCCTCATTCTCGTTCCCTCAACATCACTCTGACCCCCTCACACTCACACTCTGTCCGTCATCCTGACACCGTCACGCTCGTTTTTCACCATCACACTGATTCTCTCACAATCACTCGCTCATTTGTGACAAGGGACTGACTTGGAACTGGCTTCCCATATCCAGTGTGTACTGCTCCTATTGGTTGCTGTTTGTTTTTGGAACTGGCAGAACTACAAAGCCAGTTTACCTAACTGGTATTCATTTCTTTTTATTGAGCATTGATTTCAAAACTGCCTGATCTACACAGTCAACGTGTTTCAGTTGTAACTCAGTTCTCCACAGGGAATTATTGTTTCACTGGCTGGTTATAGCCTGTGTGTTACGCTTTTCTCTTATACTTTTTTGCTACCATCGGGAATGGACGCTGCATATCAAAGTGGATTCTGTCTTTGCTTGTGAAGTCTTTCTCGGGCAACGCAGTCTGAAGACTGGAGTGGGCCCTGTTCCTGGGAATGGACTTTGCATTTTGAAGAGAATTGCTTATGTTAATGGACCTGCATACCAGAAAGGACTCTGTGCGTTGGATATTGACACTGTCGTGTTGTTTGTTGGGCTTGTCAGCTGCAATGTTGTGTACTTCACTGTGTCTGGCATGACTCACTGTGAGTTGGGAGGCTCATAGATCATCCTTAAAGCTGTAACCCCGAGAGCCGGAGGGTGGGTAGGACGTCCTGTGAACCGAATGGTTGGTGGGTTGCCTGAAGGCCAAAAGGAGAGTAGGCTATGCTGGTGCCTGTCACCCCGAAAACCGAATGTGGGTAGGCCGTTCTGAGCACTGTAGTACCGAGAAATGGTAATCCTAGAGGTGCTGGAAAATGTGTTGCTGGAAAAGCGCAGCTGTTCAGGCAGCATCCAACGAGCAGGAGAATCGACGTTTCGGGCATAAGCCCTTCTTCAGAGGTGGTTAGAAGGTGTGTTGCAGAGACCAAGAGACTGAAGGTGGGTAGGGGCAGGCGAAGAATCAGTAGGTTTGTGGGCTGCTCTGTGAGCTGTCGTCTCGGAGAGAGGGAAAGGTTGCCCTCGAGGAATCTGGAAGGTGTGTCAGGGTAGCCCACAGGACGAATGGTGCATCAGGGTGGGCGATTTCCAGGTGGTGCATCGCGCCGGACTGAGACCCTGAAGTCGGGTATGCCATTCTTAACGCTGCTACCCAGTGCTGGCTGTCCTAGGGATGCCCAAAAGGCGTGAGAGGGCAGTTACAGAAGCTAGAAGGTGAGTAGCCATCCTGATCGTTGTAGACTTCATGGGAGGGGTTGGAAACCAGGTCAGGCTGTCCTCGAGGTGGAGGGAAGTATGTCAGGCTGGAGCGAGAGCCAGAAGGAACATGGAGCAGACGGAGAGCCAGAAGGGGCATATGGGCGAGCTGCCTTTAAGTGGGTGGTTTGCTGCGTTGCCAGGAGTGTCTTTGATATATGCACTGTTTTAGTTTTCGGTTTATTGGACTGTCTGTATGTGATGTGTTTACTGTTTCCTTCTTGACTATGTAAGGCAGGATTCGAGGTTTGTCCTTGTTTCCCTGCGAACTGACTGGACGGTGGGGTCTGAGGTCTGCCCTTGCTGCATATTTCCCCTGTCAATTGTAACTTCTTGTATTCAGCTGTTAATGTTAACTGCCTGATTGTTTGTCATTTGTACTGGCTAATGAAATAAAAATGAACAGGAGTGTAAAACGTATTGCAACTTGTTCGCCCACGCCATCTGATTCTGAATGAACCCTTCAGCTGCATTATTCACGCAGCATTATCCTTTGATGGGAAGGGCTCTGTTGTTACAGGCCACTTGGTATTTCTTTTCTTCTTGATGTTGGAAATTAAATATTGCTGTAGCACTTGTTGTTTTTCACTGTGTTCACAGCTGCACACACACAACTTGGGTGCCGGGGAAAAAAGAACTTCGACTGTTAGAAGGTAGTGCAGGGGAAAGAAAAAGAAAGAAATATATAAATCAGTGAAACCAGAGAGTCAGGGATTTCGACAAGTTTGAAACCTGGTGTTGGCTTCTGCTTGTTTTTGAGGGAAAGCCTGCTTCCTGAACTGGCAGAATTACACAACCAGCTTGTTAACTGGTATTAATTTTTATTGAAGGCTGAACTGACTGATCTACAGACAACGAGTTTCAAGTGTATATCAGTTCTCATCAGGGTACTGTTGTTGAACTGTCGCGTTATAGCTTTTAGTTTACTTTGAGTGAAGAACAATGCTGGCTTTGTGACAGGGCTAAGCCCAAGCACTCTGCTTTTCTTTCATTTTCATTTATGTCTTTTCCGTTTTGCTGTTTGGAGTGAGGCCTTGTGAGATAATGCACCTTTGCGACGAATTGATCCTCTGTGGGTAGATCTGCGACTTTGCGGTAGGACTAGGCTTCTACAAATGCTGTGCTAGGAGATTAGCATTTTCTAAAATAAAACAAAAACAAGAACACGACAATTAGGAGCACTGTTTACTTTCGGAGCTGGCTCTGAGCAAGCGTTGGTCACTGCCAAATGTCATGCAAATAGAAATAAAATGTGACTTGGTGACTATATACCTGCCTCTGTGGATTTATTTCAGTTTTAACTCTGTCAGAGATTATGGTGATCGGAAGAGTTGGAGGTGTTTCCACAGATCGGGACGGATTTAGAATATGGAGGTTGCATAGATAGTGAGCTGGATGGGGCAGTATGTGCTTGCAGATTCGGGAGCGCTGTCGGGACTTGACGATGTGCACAACAAGGTTAGGCATTGGAGTAGGTTACACAACAGGGAAAACTGAAGGTACTTGATTAAAGAAAAGAGATGGCCCGAGTTGTCGGTGCTGGATAAATTTTCAGGTATAATGATCACTGTTGTGGCGGCAGGGATTTATGAAGAAAATGTGATTTATCAGGGCAGGAGGGAGTTAGTAATGTTGTATGGACTGGAAGAGATTGCAAAGATTAGGTTTCTCTGGATGTGAGTCGTTAGGGAGAACGGGAGAGTTGTAGAGAATCGAAAATATATATTTAGAGAGGGACGATTAAATGGGCTAGACGGGATTCCAGAGAAAAAAGTTTTATATGGCCTATCTGAGTTAGAGATTCAGGAGGGCTGCATTATGGCTGATCATGTTTACATCAGCTCTTCAACTGAACTGATTACTGAGTAATGATTTCCTGCGTCGCCAATATCCTCACATATTTTATTTAATCACAATAATTTCCAGTCCTCTTTTGCAAGTATCTATTGACGATTGTTATGATAGTAGCAAAGGCTATCGCAAGAAACGTCGAGGAGCTGCAGGAGAGTGCACAGCCTCGGGAGGGGCTGGGTATGGAGTTAGTGCCTGATCTCACGAAAGAGTTCGCCTCTGTAGGTAACATTTACTCAGACAGAAGAGGGGGCGCAAAAGTTATAATTTTCAGAGATACAGGAGCTAACCAGTTTCTAATAGTAAGACATGGACGAATTTGCATGCTTTCTGATCTGTCACACGAGAGTGTGATATTTGTTGTGATAGATGGACAGAAGTGTTACGTTCCCCTATCTGAGATCAGGTTAGACTGCCAACTAAAGGCTGGGGAATTAACATACGGAGTGATTGACAGTGTAAGTTCGAGGAGTGCAATTTGTTCTTGGGAGTGATTTAACAGAGTAGGAAATGGGAGTGACACACCTTATTGTGAAGACACCCATGGAATACCAAGAAGCTGAGGAGTTAAAATAGAAATATTGCGGAATTTCCCAGACTGTGTAGTAACGAGATTCTGCTATTGTAAATCACAGCACAAAATAAATATGAAAGAAAAAGATAGAGTTGAGATTTAGTTAGCAGACATCCTGTTCATGCAATACTGCAGCAAAAAAAAACTGAACAGGCACAGTTTCAGACAGAAGTGGTTAGTCCCGAAAGCATAATGGACATGCAACAGAAGGACGAGGCAGTAAGACATATATATATGTTCATGTGAGCTCCGAAAAGGAGTGACAGAATATTCCTGAAGGTCATTACTTGAAAGATGGATCCTAAGACGAAACCGGAGACCACGGCAGGTTAGTGCATAGAAGAAATGGACCGAAGTGTACCAGATTGTGTAGCCGTTAGCATAGAAATAGGAAGTGTTACGTTGCGTTATCTGTAACTCAACGTAAACGCAATGTTACATGAACTCCTGTAAGAGGTCACTTAGGGGCACGGAAGACTCTAGCTAAGGTACAAAAACTTTTCTAATTGCTTGCAATGCACAAAGGTGTAGTTAGCTTTGCTGCACGTGTCATAAATGCAAAATGATATGTAGGTTAGAGGAAGAAACACAACCAGCACCTTCCTTAGTTACTGCCCCGCAGAGTGTGGAATCAGGTAGAATCACAGAAATATATAACACCGAAACAAAATCTTCAGTCCATGTCCATATGACATCCCCAGACCATATCCATTTATATCCTTCTTATTCATATACCCTTCCCGGTGACTTTTAAATGTTGCAATTGTACTAGCC
>NC_057717.1:64234291-64235978 GCF_004010195.1 Chiloscyllium plagiosum | reverse complement strand
CTCAGTAATCAGTTCAGTTGAAGAGCTGATGTAAACATGATCAGCTAAATGACATGCCATAACAGTTATTTGTGGTTCTGTATAATGTCTTGAGAGTTCTGCAAAACCGAAAATATTCCGTCTTTGTTACCTTATCGATCCTGTACGATATATTCTGATCTCTGCAACCTACATCATCAAATGCAGCCCTCCTGAATCTCTGTAACTCATACAGGCCATATAAAACTTCTTTCTCTGGAATCAACTCCAGCCCATTTAATCGTCCCTCTGTAAATATATTTTCGATTCTCTACAATTCTCCCGTTCTCCGTAACTACTCACATGCAGAGTAGCCTAACCTTTGCAATCTCCTCCAGTCCATACATCATTACTAACTCCCTCCTGCAATGATAAATCACATTATCTTCACAAATCTCTCTCGCCACAACAGTGATCATTATACCTGAAAATTTATCCAGCACCGACAACTCGGGCCATCTCTTTTCTTTAATCAAGTACCTTCAGTTTTCCCTGTTGTGTAACCTACTCCAATGCCTAACCTTGTTGTGCACATCGTCAAGTCCCGACAGCGCTCCCGAATCTGCAAGCACATACTGCCCCATCCAGCTCACTATCTATGCAACCTCCATATTCTAAATCCGTCCCGATCTGTGGAAACACCTCCAACTCTTCCGATCACCATAATCTCTGACAGAGTTAAAACTGAAATAAATCCACAGAGGCAGGTATATAGTCACCAAGTCACATTTTATTTCTATTTGCATGACATTTGGCAGTGACCAACGCTTGCTCAGAGCCAGCTCCGAAAGTAAACAGTGCTCCTAATTGTCGTGTTCTTGTTTTTGTTTTATTTTAGAAAATGCTAATCTCCTAGCACAGCATTTGTAGAAGCCTAGTCCTACCGCAAAGTCGCAGATCTACCCACAGAGGATCAATTCGTCGCAAAGGTGCATTATCTCACAAGGCCTCACTCCAAACAGCAAAACGGAAAAGACATAAATGAAAATGAAAGAAAAGCAGAGTGCTTGGGCTTAGCCCTGTCACAAAGCCAGCATTGTTCTTCACTCAAAGTAAACTAAAAGCTATAACGCGACAGTTCAACAACAGTACCCTGATGAGAACTGATATACACTTGAAACTCGTTGTCTGTAGATCAGTCAGTTCAGCCTTCAATAAAAATTAATACCAGTTAACAAGCTGGTTGTGTAATTCTGCCAGTTCAGGAAGCAGGCTTTCCCTCAAAAACAAGCAGAAGCCAACACCAGGTTTCAAACTTGTCGAAATCCCTGACTCTCTGGTTTCACTGATTTATATATTTCTTTCTTTTTCTTTCCCCTGCACTACCTTCTAACAGTCGAAGTTCTTTTTTCCCCGGCACCCAAGTTGTGTGTGTGCAGCTGTGAACACAGTGAAAAACAACAAGTGCTACAGCAATATTTAATTTCCAACATCAAGAAGAAAAGAAATACCAAGTGGCCTGTAACAACAGAGCCCTTCCCATCAAAGGATAATGCTGCGTGAATAATGCAGCTGAAGGGTTCATTCAGAATCAGATGGCGTGGGCGAACAACTTGCAATACGTTTTACACTCCTGTTCATTTTTATTTTATTAGCCAGTACAAATTTCAAAAAATCAGGCAGTTAACATTAACAGCTGAATACAAGAAGTTACAATTGACAGGGGAAA
>NC_057717.1:64226411-64233157 GCF_004010195.1 Chiloscyllium plagiosum | reverse complement strand
ACACACACACACACACACACACACACACACGTGTTCACTCTTTACAAATCCTAGACATCAACAACGGACCAGTACTATTCATACAGAAACAGCTCATTATCATGACTCACAGCGGCTCAGTCCAAACACAAAAAAGTTAAAACACGTTGAGAAAGAAAACCAGAATGCAAGGGGTAACGCCTGCCACAAAATCAACATTTTTTTTTCAAAGTAAAATAGAAAAGCGTAACACACAGGCTATAACCAGCTAGTGAAACAATAATTCCCTGTTGAGAACTGAGTTACAACTGAAACACGTTGACTGTGTAGATCAGGCAGTTTTGAAATCAATGCTCAATAAAAAGAAATGAATACCAGTTCAATAAACTGGCTTTGTAGTTCATGTTTCCAAAAACCAACAGGAGCAGTACACACTGGATATGGGAAGCCAGTTCCGAGTCAATCCCTTGTCACAAATGAGCGAGTGAATGTGAGAGAATCAGTGTGATGGTGAAAAACGAGCGTGACGTTTTCAGGGTGACGGAGAGAGAGTGAGTATGAGGGGGTCAGAGTGATGTTGAGGGAACGAGAATGAGGGGGCACCGTGACTGTGAGTGAGTAAATGTGTGGGGGCGTCAGGGTGATTGTGAGGGAGTGAGTGTAACGTGGTCATGGTGATCGTAATGGAGTGAGAGTGTGGGGTTCAGGGAGACGGTAACTACGTGAGTGTGAGGGTGTTTTGGTGACAGTGGGGGTGACTATGAGGGACACAGCGTGATGGTGTTGGAGTGAGTGTGATGGATCAGAGTGACGGTGAGGGAGTGAGAATGAGGGGACAGCGTGACGGTGCAATAGTGATTATGAGGGTGTCAGGGAGATGGTGATGGCGTTAGCGTGACGGGGTCAGGATAATGGAGACGGGCTGACAGTGTGGGAGCTGAAAATGTGTTGCTGGAAAAGCGCAGCAGGTCAGGCAGCAGCCAGGGAACAGGAGAATCGACGTTTCGGGCATAGGCTCTTCTTCAGGACAGTGAGGGAGTCAGGGTCAGGGTGGTGGAGTGGGTTTAAGCTGGTCAGGGTGACAGTGACGGAATGAGCGTTTGGGCGGTCAGGCAGACAATGACGGAGTGACTGTGAGTTGTCAGCGTGACCGTGATGCAGTGAACGTGAGGGTATCAGGTTGATGGAATGAATGTAATAGGGTCAGGTGGATGCTGAGGGGGTGAGTGTGAGAGGGGCAGCGTGACAATGACAGTGTGAGTGTAAGGGGGTTAGGGGAGCAGTGATGGTGTGTGATTGAGTGTGTTGTGGTCGAATCACTCAATGCTCAATAAAAAAAGGAGACACAGAAAATGTTTCGCAAATGCAAATTTTAATATTGCAAAATCAATGCTGTAGGAGCCAGCAAACTGTTTTCCCTGACTCCCCACAAGTTTTTTTGTTCACCTCCAGTTCATAAAATATGTTGGTCCCGCGCTTATCAGCTGACATTAGCATCGCCAGACATGGTGATTTGCTTTGACTTTCTAAACAAAGCAGCGTCTGCCACACTGGTTCCCTCCATCACAGTTAATCTATCACATGACAACACGCTCATTTTCAGCATTAACGCATCTACCAGTGTTTTGACTTGCCTCTCACAATACACTAGGAGAAAGTGAGGTCTGCAGATGCTGGAGATCAAAGTTGAAACTTTATTGCTGGAACAGCACAGCAGGTCAGGCAGCATCCAGGGAACAGGAGATTCGACGTTTCGGGCACAGGCCCTTCTTCAGGAATGAGCAGAGAGTGTTCAGCAGGAGAAGATAAAAGGTAGGGAG
The DNA here is from genome assembly GCF_004010195.1 of Chiloscyllium plagiosum. NCBI lineage: Eukaryota > Metazoa > Chordata > Chondrichthyes > Orectolobiformes > Hemiscylliidae > Chiloscyllium > Chiloscyllium plagiosum. The sequence goes on along the minus strand of NC_057717.1, from coordinate 64,231,358 downwards.
GAGGGACTTGGAGGAGGGGCGTTGGAAATGTGATAGGTGGAAAGAGGTCAAGGTGAGGGTGATAGGTCGGAGTAGGATGGAGGCGGAGAGGTCAACAAGAAGACTGCAGGTCAGGAAGGCGACGTGGTCGACGGTGCCCTCCACCGCATCTCCTCCACTTCCAACTCCCCTCCTCCAAGTCCCTCCTCCCTACCTTTTATCTTCTCCTGCTTACCCACTGCCTGAGTTAAAGATCCCTCCGGGCTAGTATTATTCGGAATAGTGTTGCAGCAATAATCCCCAAACAGTACGTAGACCCCACCATTATCAGCCAAAAACCCTGTCCAAGGCCTGCTTATTCCGCCACGCCATCTGACTGGTCGCATCCAATTGTTCAACCAACACAAAGAGGGGATCATTAGAGTAATTAATAAATCTCTGCGGATTATTATAGATATACCTAATCCATTCAGCATTCTTGGTAACACGAATGACAGGGATAAGCAACGCCCAGCACGCGGCAATCGCATTCCTGGCCTTGAACACAGTGGGGAAACACCTTGGCTAACCTACACTAGCAATGTGTATTGCCGGATCAGGGACGTTCGAAGCGATGCAGATTCGGTTGTGGTAGGGCATGAAATGAAATCCGCCAGGTCCGCCAAATCGATGCACCCCCAATTCAACACAGGAGCCTAGAATGGTTCAGGACAGTGGAGTGAGCTTCAGACAGTGGAATGAGCTTCAGGAACCTCCCCAACCCAATCTCAACTACACAATCAGAAGTCAGTTTTCATTTCACAAACGCAACACCGACTGCCATCGAGGCACCAGCAAACCAACAAGCCGCACTTGCCGACTGCTCATGACCTCATAAAGATGCAACGGCCCCCAGCACGCCCTTTCAATCATCATAGCCCCTTCTCAGCCCTCACACACCTCAACCCCGGAGTCCAACTGTGCATGTGGGAACGCCCTGGTACAGTGACTGAGATGGTATTACGAGGATCGTACCAAACACAGGAATGGCAGTCAGCGACGCCCTGGTTACCACAAAGCGACCTTCTCCACTCGGCTCGTTCCACTTTTTTTCCAGAAAACTGTACAATCACCTGATCTTCAAGTCCAATCAGCCCCTTCCTGTTACCAGACACTGGCTCCATCAGTAATTCTTGTCAGACACATGAATCATAGCTTGCTGTTGAATGCACTGCTTAAGTTGAAGGTACTATCGTTCCAATCTCGGCCCGTCATGCGGACCCGTCCACTCAAACACTGGCATGGGTCAACCGGTAGGCATTCATGTGGCACGAAGTCAGCCATGCGATTAGTCTGCACACATTAGCCCATTTATGCCAGCAACAGTGCATTGATCCAGGTATGATAGGTACTTGCAAAACATATGTTTAACTCAGCTTCAAAACAGCTAATAATCCGTTCCACATTATCCTGGGCCTGGGGATGATACACACAACCAAACCCCTGCTTAATCCGCAAAGTCTGCAGCACCACCTAAACCACCTTCTGGACTGATCTCAGATGGTATGTCAAACCTCGGAATAACTTCAGTTGTTAAACACTTGACAACTGTGCCTACCCCTGAATCCTTCAATTTGTTCACTTCCACTCACTAGTAAACCAGTCAATAGCTACCAACATATATCTCTTCTTCCTCACCATCCTTATCATGTCCACTGAGTCGAACACCAAATGTGTAAATGGTCACTTAGATACAGATATGTTTCCTATAGGGGTCGTTTGGCCCTTCTGACAGTAGCTTGAGCACAGAAATCACATTGTCATAATATGCAAAAACCAAAGCCTGCAGGTAAGGTGGCCAAAAACCATCCCCCACTACCTTCCTCAGCATTTCGCCTCTTGCACAGTGATCCAATCCATGTGCATCTGAGATGAGAAAGACAACAAAAGAGTACGCGTCATCCACAAGGCTTAGTCTGAGCGGTATATGCATTCCTGGTTACATCTGTGATACCCTTTGTCCGCACAACTGCTCAGCTAAGGTGGTCTCAGCTTGCATTGCAATGATGTTGGCTATGTTGGGCTTCGGATCTAAACAGAGCAATGACAGTTAAAGCACTCCCAGAATTCAGTCTAGCCACTTTATCTGCTGCCAGATTACCCCGTGACCAACAAATCACCACATATGACGCATGCCCAACTCTTTATAATAGCTCACGCTGCAGGCATCACCAATGCAGTACTCAACTCGACAATCCACTGACAATGCTGTTTCGATGCCCCATTGCTCTTCCGGAAGCCCGTTTGCCTCACTATCACTATCGCTGTACTCTGTAAAAGCTGCGGAGTGACAACCTTACAGTGCCACTGGTCGCTGAAGACGTTACTCTGAATCTTGACAAAAAACACTGTACAATGTAGCTCAGGCTCGGGTATCTCAGCCAAAGGCAGGAATGCTAAATCTTCTTTCCTTCATTATTCCCCATTTTCCCAAATATTTTCATCTGTGTTGCCTGTCCAATATACTTGGCTTTCCCTGAGTCCTGCAACATCAAATGAGAATTTGCTCTATCTCCATTAATTTCCTTTTTAGCACACTGCAATTCTAATTCTAACTTCAGTAAAGGGTCCCTACCTAGCCAATTAATTGATGTCTCCTTAAATAATAACAAAGGAAAAATGACTAGTTAACTACCAGTTGTAAACTTACTGAATCTGTAAACATTGTCAACTGTGGTCTACTTACGAACCCTGTAGTTTCAATCAATTTAACTGAAATGCGAAGGTGGGAGGCATAATGCGGTTGAACATAAGTATAGCTAGCTCCGGTGTCCATCACCATGAGTGTGAGATTTCCTTCTACACTAACCTCAACCATAGGTTTTTGTTCAGCATCCTGCGACATCATAAGTTATTGCGTCTTCCCACCTGGGTTCTCTGGGAACCCCTAAGACATCGTGTACGGGATTACAGTCTCCGTTGGCGTGTAGGGAATTGTGGGGTTGCAGCCAGACGTTTTTGACTCATAGGTCTAACCTGGGGCCAGGAGCGATAGGGTTAATGTGGAAAATCTCTCCTCAAGTGGCCTGGTTGGTAACACACCAACACACTATTCCTGATGCTTTTTAAATCTGTTTTCTCACTATACGCTGTGACCCTCTCCTCACCTCTTTGTCCCTGTCCTTAGTGACACCGGTCCTGGCTAGGCTGTTTGTTATTTTCATATTGCATTGGCATGTTATCTGTGGAAAAGACCTTCAAAAACAGTAAACCTTGGCATGGGGTTGTCTGGCCCTTGCCAGGTGGCGAGCGAGGGCTCTCCCTGCATAAGCATTTCATTCATTTCATTATTGCCAACCAACCGAGTAGTCAGTGGCAACTGCATTTTGGTTTTCACTCACTCTGTCTTTTTAAGTTACCAAAGCTGCATTTGTGTCAACTGTCTTTGCAACCACTCCTTTTGCTCAGCCAGCTTCTTTTTGATTTCCATTGTCTTACGACCACGTGAACTCCATGACGTCTGAATCCGTGGCTAGCTACAGACGTTACACCCACCGCTTCCTCGAGCATAGGTTTGACTAGAGGGGCAGTGATACGACAGTAGCTGGCGAGAACATTGTGGTTAACAGTTGACTACCTTCCACAGATTTGTTTCAGTTCTCCACCATTTCAACTAATTTTCGAAATAGACTGTTTGGTTTTCAATATCTCCCAACTGATCCCCGCTCAGGGCTTTTGGACCTACCTTAAGTGAAACAGTATAATACCCCTTTGTCTTACTTGATCAAAACCAGCATTATCAATCATCGGATTGTCCACAACATTCTTCAGGTGGGCTCAGGCCATTATGTCTCCGAATTTCAGGCATCCCACCATAAGCATTAGCAGTGTCTTCAAACCGCCCATGGCCAACAACCGTCACGTAGTTTCGGCTTCAAAGGCTCTATTCCAATTTCCTACACACTCCTGAAAACTGGACAGCACATTTGTCAGCCTTTCCAGAACCTGGGTTTCCCAAAGAAGGTAGTGCGTCTCCCCTCTTTATAAACAATGACAGCATCTTCCCTATGTGAGTTTCATTCTATGATTAAAATTGCTATATTGTGATTCCTCATAAGTTTCCTTTTCCAATCTAACTTGCAATTCTTCCCATCTTCTTTCCTGGATTTTCTCTTCCAAAGTCTTCGGTTTCAAAAGCTGCTCGTTCAGCTCTCTGCCATTCCCCTAATCATAACTGGTGACTGAAAAGTTAATTGTTCCCGATCTTTCCCTCCAAATGCACACGAGATCACAATGGTTAAATTGTAGAATTGCCCTATCTGTCACACACACAGACACACAAAGACTTTTGGAAAACCAGAGCTACACACACACACACACACACGCACACACACACAAACACACACACACACACACAAACACACACACACACACACAAACACACACACACACACACAAACACACACACACACACACAAACACACACACACACACACAAACACACACACACACACACAAACACACACACACACACACAAACACACACACACACACACAAACACACACACACACACACAAACACACACACACACACACAAACACACACACACACACACAAACACACACACACACACACAAACACACACACACACACACAAACACACACACACACACACAAACACACACACACATACACACACACACAAACACACACACAAACATACACACACACACACACAGACACACACACAAACACACACACACATACACAAACAGACACACACACAAACAGACGCAAACACAAACACACACAACCAGAAACATGAAATTATATGGAACTATTCCTATTCCGCCCCTCCTTCTGGCCTCACCTTTATTTCCTCTTGGAAATTAGAGAAGGGCAAGTGACTGTGCTGGTTGAATGCGAGCACTTTCGGACCAGTGACCAGAATTCTATTAGTTTGAAAATAGTTCTGGAAAAGGATATGC
>NC_057717.1:64215787-64225599 GCF_004010195.1 Chiloscyllium plagiosum | reverse complement strand
ACAACCTGGCCTAAATAGATTTTTTGTTCCTTTCTAAAATAAAATCAAGTACAGGCCTTATCTTAAACATTCAACGGTTTATTAACACTTTGAAAGTATGACAATTCTTGACTGTTTCACTTTCAGTCATCAACTACCAATCTGCCGCCTTTCACAATGATTCAAAATCTCGAGCACGACACAACCGTGGCCGAGCAGACTGCAATGCAGTTCACTTTCAGTCATCAACTACCAATCTGCCGCCTTTCACAATGATTCAAAATCTCGAGCACGACACAACCGTGGCCGAGCAGACTGCAATGCAGTTGGCGAAACCTGCGCACGATTCGTGACCCTTAACCCCAGGGGCGAACGTGAAGTTTTGTCTCAATCTCTTTATTGTATATTTCTCACCCATTCCTACCCACACAGATTTTCAGAATAATCCTCTGCGCCTCCTGAAACGTTCGGAAACCATCCATCTTCTTGTTCTTTGGATCGGAGAAACTCACCAGCAGCTTTCTTTGCACTCCTGCGTTCCCGATAATCGCCCTTAAATGACAGAATACAGTCTAAATTCGCAGAAAAACGCTTATCATTTCTTTTCAGGGTGGCCAACCCTTTTGGTATTTCTATCTGAGGAGAGCTATCGGTATAATTGGGAAGATCAGCCTCTTTTCAATGAAAAAGGTCCCTTCCAGGTCCCATCTGGATGCCAAATTTGTTGTGGAATAACTACTCAATGTTCTATAAAAATTACCAGGAGATGCAAAAAATCCTACACGAAATTAAACTTCAATCTTGCAAAGTCAAAGCTGTGAGAGCCAGAAAAATGTCTTCTCACACTCCACACAAGCTCTTTGTTCTTCTCCAACTGACACTGTTGTTTTTCTCTCGTTTATCAGAAAACATTATCATAGCCAATAATGCTGACTTGCTTTTTCTTTCTAACCTTATCATTATCTTCCACAGTGGTTCCCTCCAGCACACTTAGCCTATTATATTATAACGCCATCATGTTCAGCATTAGCTCATCTCCCAGATATTTAATTAACCGATGACAATGCACTACCATTGTTATTGGAGCCCTGTAACGTGATCCCGAGCATACATTGCAACACAAAGGTAACTACATTACTGCCATAATAACTCCCACAGACACAATTCCGATCTCAGCTGGAATACTGTGAACAGTTTTATTGATTGATTGATATGATTTAGTGTCACTTATGACAAAGCAAGTGAAAACTTTGTTTGCAACCAGAATTATCAGATCATCGGGTGAGATAACATAAAACACGTGGATAGAGAAAGGTATTCAGAAGACAATACACAGGCCGAGTGCGAAGAAGGATCAACATTCGTCAGTCTTATAGCAGCAAGGAAGAAGCTATTCCTGAACATTCTCGCGAATATGTTCACATTTCTGTAACTTCTTCCTGATGGAAGAGGATGTTGAAAACTATTACCGGTGTGGAAGGGGTATTTGATGAGGATGGCCGTCTTACCATTCCAGCGAGCCCTGTAAATGGAGTCCAGACATGGGAGGTTGGATTATTTGATGATCTGAGCGGTGCACACCGATTGCGGTGTCTTTTTTCTTTAATGGCCCTTGGCAGAATAGTTGCCATTCCGAGTCATAATGCATTGGACGGTATGCTTTCAGTGATGCATCTTTTAAAGTTGGCGAGGGTCATTTTGGACATGCCGCATTCCCTGAGCCGCCTCAGGAAGAAGAGACGTTATTGTCCCTTGTTGTCTATCCCATCTACTTATTATAGAAAAGCCAGTCTAGAGAATGTTCAAGAGGTTGATCCCTGGCATAGGAGAATTTTCTCAAGACATGAAAGAAAACCTTCTGGAAAGATGCAAATTCGCTGGGGATTCACAGGTTAGACTCAGAGAGATTATTGTTCTATGTTTGAGAGTCCAGCGCCATAAAACCAGAAGACATAGGAGAGGAAACAAAGCCATTCAGCCCATCGAGTCCACTTTGCCATTTACTCATAGCTGATGGGTTTTTCTATTCCACTTACCCGCCGTGTGCCCATAGCCCCTATTTGCTTGAGAGACCAAGAATTTATCAATTTCTGCCTTGAAGACACCCAACATCATTCCTCCACTGTGCTCTATGGCAATGAGTTCCACAGGCCCACTACTCTCTGGCTGAAGAAGTATCGCCTCATTTCCATTCTAAATTGATCCGATCTAATTTGAAGGCGGTGTCTACGGTCCAAGTCTTCCCGCCTCATGGAAACAACTTCCCAGTGTCCACACGTTCAAAGCCATGGATTATCGTGTAAATTTCTATCAGATCTCCCCTCAACATTCAAAACTCAAATGAATACAATTCCAAGGATCCTCAGGCTTTCATTGTATGTTAGGACTGCTATTCCACGGATCGGTCTTGTGAAGCTCCGCTGCACACGCTTCAGTGCCAGTATGTCCTTCATGAGGTATGGGGCCCACAATTGGACGAACTATTCGAAATGGGGCTTAAGTGGAGCTTTATAAGCTCTCAAAAGCACGTCGCTGCTTTCATATTCCAACCCTCTTGAGATAAATCACAACATTATATCTGCTTTCTCAATCACGGACTCAACCTGCGAATCAACATTCAGAGAATCCTGGACTCGAACTCCCAGATCTCTTTGTACTTTGGCTTTATGAATTTTCTAACCCATTAAAAATACTCTATGCCTGTATTCTTTTTTTCAACCTCCAAAAGCTAGTGTGCTTCCAATTAAACCTGTTGGACTATAACCTGGTGTTGTGTGATTTTTAATCATGAACTGAGTTTGAGTTACTTACATTAGCGAGTGTGACTGCCGCCTGTAACAAAACATCTAAATAACATTCCCCACTGTATCGCTGTGTTTGAAACACAGATTCCAGAACATCAATCCTGATTAATGATGACCAGAGGACATAATCTCAGGCAAGTAGTCTCCTCTTATAGAATCAGATAAGGAGGAATTCCTTCTCTCAGTTGGTACTGGTTCTGTGGAATTCTTCACTGCAGAGAGTTGTAGACGCGGCTGTTCAGGGTGTCCAAGGCAGATATAAACTGGTTTGTAATTAGTATCGGAATCAAGTGTTAGAGATTAAGACAGAAAAGCAAAACTAAGCAAATCTTTCTTCATAAGGCATGGCCTCCAGACGAGGCAAGAAATTACAAAGGCCCACTTCCTTCAGCTCGACTTATAAATTACCTCCTTTGTCCTTGAGTGGGCTTACTCTTTCCACGGTTGCCCTCTGAATCCTGATAAACCAATCTTGCTTTTTCTTTAATCTTGGTTGGCAAAAATATTTCATGGTGCCTTTTCACCTTACTCAATGTTTTCATTTTCCCAAGTTATTCTAAAATGTTTTTCGAGACCTCTGACTGCTCCAGTTTCCGAACTCTCAGTTCAGACGCCAAAAGTCAATACTTGGAATGATTTCTGATGAAGAGCTCATGATTGCTACGTTGAAATTCCTGCTCCTCGGATGGTGCCTGAGCAGCGATGCTTTTCTAGCACCAGACGTTTTGACACTGACCTCCAGCATCTGCAGTCCTCAAAGTGACGTCCTTTCTCCCTGTAAGTAAGTGTCCCGGTGATAGTGGCTAGTTGATGCTCGTGTATCCTGGTGGCTACCTTTCTGCCAGTGTGACTGGAACAACACATCCACCTTATATCAAGCCAAACAGAGACATGCGTGGGCGGAGGTATGGGAACTGGAAGAGATTTTTCCTTCTTGAAATACCACATTTTCCCCTCACATGTGGTCAAAGATGCCCTCCAGCGCATCTCCTGCACTTCCCGTACCTTTACCCTTGAATCCCAACCATCCAACCTCAGTAAGGATCCCGATCTGCGTTTCAGAGAGTCCATTCACTCCGTGAACCCCTTGGCACGTCGACGCACCACACCAACCCACCCTCCATGCTGGGAAGCTCTCCACGCCACCGCAAGAAGTGCAAAACTTCGCCCAAACCTCCCCCTCACCTCCGTCCAAGGCCGCAAGGATACTTCCATATTTCGACATAAGTTTACCTGTGTTCTATGCATGCAATCTACTTTATCTATTGTACCAGATGTGGTCTCCTCTATATGGTGGAGATAAGACGCCAACTTGCGATCGTTTCAGAGAACGACTCTGGGACACCCGCACTAACCAATCTAACGCTCCATGACTGAAAACTACAACTACACCTCCCACTCCACCAAGGATGTGCAGGTCCTGGGCCTCCTCCATCGCCAAACTCTTACCATCTGTAGCATGGAGAACGAACGCCGTCTTCTGCCTTAGGAGTGTCAAACCACAAGGGATCACTGTGGAGACCACCATTATCCTCATTTCCCCTTCGCCCACCTTACCCCAGATTCAATCCTCCAACTCTTCACCAACCTCTTTGACTGTCCATCATCCTTCCAATCAATCCGTTCCACCCTCCTCTCAGACTTATCACTATCACCTCCACCTCAGTACCACATTACCATCTACCTCCCCCCAGTCCCATCCCCTTCCCTTTTATCTCTCTGCCCCAGGCCCATAAGCCTCATTCCTGATGAAGGGCCTCTGCATGACATGTTCATTTTCCTGCTCCTCAAATGCTGCCAGACCTGCAGTGCTTTACAAGCACAACACTTTCGACAGAAAATTATATATGATTACAAAGGAATCTTCATCAATTAGATCAGTAAATCATATAGTTGTCATGCACGGATACAGGCACGTTTGTCCAAAATATTCGTGCCAGCCAAACATGCGAAAATAATTATGTTTCATTTGGCAGCATTTGCCCTTCATACCTCTAAACCCTTCCTATTCATCAAATCATAAATCCATCCAGATACCTTTTAAATATTGTAATTGTACCAGCGTCCAGGCTGTGCTTTCCGGGTGCTGGACCTAATTTTTGAAATCCCATGCAGACACTGCTTCCTTCTTCATGAAATCACTGTTCTAAAATCAGTTTCATCAACGTGTTGATTTATATTACTTAACACCTCCGTGGGCTTTGAACATTGACCTTTACGCCCAGCGGTAGGGGCCCTACCATCACTCAGCAATAGCCCCTAAAACTGCATCATTATTCTCTGAGTGTTTGTTCATCAACCTGTTTTACACGCTGTGACTCACCTCCACAACAGGCAGAACTTGAATTCTGGACCAGACCTCGGGACACTACCATATGTTCCGGAATTGGAATAAAACCCAGAGCATTGGCTCAGAGGCATGGGCACTACCCAGGAAATAGACCTAAACCATGCCCAGAGTCTGGTTCACATTTTCAACGCCAGCTTTCAACTCAGTATATATTCATTAACATCAGGTTTACACCACTGAAAAATACAGTTAAAAGAATTACATTGCTAAGAAGTGCAAGGTACGCACCTCAACTGAAGGATGTTGCGTAAATACTCTTTATCAATGAGATAAACAATGAACATCTTTAATTGCTTGGCTCCGATTCCAAGCTTGTTATCAGTTGTCTGCACTATTAGGGATGAAATCCTGCAGACCACTCTGCACTGTAAAGTATGTCGAATAGATATGATTACAGAAAACCAGAGACACAGAAAAGGAATATTTTTAGGCTACGGAAATCTGATCACTGTTTCCCGCAGCTAACGAGTGACTCGGCTTTTCCTAAAACCATCAATGCAGCTGATTACATTGAACCCTCTATTCCCCGATAATAACATTCATTGGGCTAAATTATAATTTTGTGTTGCAATTGCAAAGCAAAAAAGGAGAGATCATATACAATTAAATGTTGGTCAATTGGTAAGGCGGAGAGCAGAGTGAACTTGTGGTTCAGGTATAATTCTTTGAAGTTTGGGTATCATGTAGACAGGGTCATTAAGAAGACATTTGGATTGCTTGTCTTGATTGCTTAGACCTTTGAGTTGAGGACGTGCCACATTATGTTCATACTATAGGACATTCATGCAACCTCTATTCCGGTAATGTGTGCAATTCTGGTCACACTGTTGTATAGAGGGGGTTATTAAGCTGCGGTGGTTCGGAAAAGAGTTACAAGGATTTTGCTATGAATGGAGGGTTTGAGGTCGAAGGAGAGGCTGGAGAGGCTGAAATGTTTCCCATCGGAGCAGGGGAGTTTGACAGGTGACCAAGAGACTTTTATAAATCCAAATGGAGTACAGATAATGTTGAATGGCAGGTGTTTTCTCCCCGGAGGGTGCAGTATTTCAAAACTGGGAGTTCATATTTAAATGAGGGGTGAACGCTTTTAGAAAGACATACCGTCATAGAGATGAACAGCATCGAAGCAGACACTTCGTCCCAACTCTCCCTAGAGAGCAGATATCCTAAATTAATTTAGTCCCATTTCAGAGAATCATGAAAATTCTTACAGCGTGGAACCAGGCCCTTCGGCTCAACGAGTCCACACTGACACACAGATGAGTAAACCACTCAGACCATTCCACTACAGTATTACTGTATATATTTGCCAGCACTTCATGTATATCTCTCCAAACCATAACTATTCATTTGTAAATCAAGATGTATTTTAAATGATGTAAATGTAACAGCCGCCATGTCTTCCCCTGGTAACTTTTTGCAGACTCGCCACCCTCAAAGCGAATAAGTTGTCCGTTAGGTCCCTTCTAAGACTTTCCAATCTCACCTTAAACCTGTGACCTCTAGTTTTGGACTGCACTACCATGGGAAAAGATCTTGGGCATTCACTCTGTCCCTGTCACCCATGATTTTGCAAACCTTTATCGTCACATCTGATGCTCCAGGGAAAATAATCCCAGCCGATTCAACTTGTCTGTACAGATCAAACACTCCAACCATGGTAACATTCTTGTTACTTTTTTTTTAACCTTTTCAATTTTCACAAGATTCGTCCTAAAGCAGAGAGACCGGAATTGCACACAGCATTCCAAAAGTGGCCTAACCAATGTCCTGTACAGACGAAATCCGACTTCCCAACTCATGTTCTCAATGCACTGAACAATAAAGAGAAGCATATCAAACACCTTCTTCTCTAGCTCATCTAATTGCAACCACTTCTTCAAGGAAGTATGAGCCTGAACTCCACGGTCGCTATGTTCAGCAACAGTCCCCAGGACCTTTCCATTAAGTGGATCCGCCCTACGTTGATATGATTTTTCAAAATGCAACACATTTATTAAAATTATACTCCATCTGCCGCTCTTCGCTCCATTGGCCCATCTAATCAAGGTTCCATTATCGTCTGAGGTAAACTTCTTCGCTATTCACATCACTTCCAATTTCGGTGTCATCTGTAAATTAATTTGAGGAAAAAGAAGGAGAGATAATGTTCTGAACGAAGCAAAAAGAGACAACTTGAATGTAAGACGTTGTGACTTAATGTGCAAAGTCAAGTTAAGGGGGTGAAAATTCGAAGAGAAAGTAGTAATATTCATAAGTATGTCAAAGTTATGCCATATTTTGACGGGAAAGATATCTAAGCCATCTTCACTCAATATGAAATATTAGCTAGGCAGATGGAGTGGATCGTTGCTTTATGTGTTTAGCTGGTTCAGACTAAATAGGCGACATAACTGGTGGGGTATTGGCCACGCTGTGAGATGAAGGACCAAAAAAAGTATAAATAGATTAAGGATGTTACTGTGAGTGCTCACGAATCGGTACCGGATGCATAAAGATAGCAGTTCAGAAAAAAACAACGAAGGAATCAAGTCAGGCTTATGTTGAGTTCGGATGAATTAAATATAGTCATTTTGATAGATGGGTGCGTGCTTTAAAGATAGATAGGACCTTTGAGTCACAAAGAGGGATTACTCTGTGGGAGGAGTTTAGAAACTCCCTTCCAGAGATGGGAAGAATTGACGTGGAAAACAGGCAGCTCAGGAAGTGATAACGGCAACAGGATTAGCAGGTGAATACATTTTGGCACTTTAGACAACCTACTGGCCTGAATTTTATGTTGTTAAGTCTAAAGGTGGGAGAAGATGAGATCGTAATCTAATAAACAAAGAAGATCACTGGTAAGATTTTATCACAGGATTAAAAAAAACCCAAGAGGCGGAAATTAGGTGTTTTCACTGTGGTAAATTGGACAAGTAAAGCCGCAAAGCGTTAAAGGAAGGCACTAAAGAAAGATGCAGTAAAAGAACCGAATCCAGGGGCCTTCGTGAAGTTTCTATATAACCTGCAGGAAGAGCAGAAGAGATGCTGGACAGTGCATAGGCTCGGCAAGACTGGGCATGGTCGTAGTAACTGATCTTTGCAAAGCACTCACCTGTGGGGTGAAGTTTACTCAAAAAGAACAAGGGGAGAAGGACACGAATTTATAATTTCCAGAGACATAGGATCTAACCAGTCGCCGAAAACAACGATGAGCGAACATGCATTCTTTCCGATCTGTTACCGACGGTGTGGTAATTTGTGCGATAGATGCACAGAAATTTAGTGTTCCCCAATGTAAGATCAGGTTGGTGAGCCAACCTAAGACTGTTGAAGTTACAGTGAGAGTGATTGACAGACTGACAGCTCCAGGAATCCAGTTCGTTCAGGGAATGATTTGGCAAGATCAAATATTGGAGTGATTCCCCTTGTTGTAGAGAAGCTCAAGGACATCCAAGAAACTGAGAAGTTAAAACAGAGGTATGGTGCATTTACTTACTCAGTGTAGTAGCCACATCACATCGTCATATGTCACATCACGAAGCAAACATAAAGAGAAAGATGAAGGCCGTGAGGTTCAGTTAGTGGAACCTGCTGAAAATGTGCTGCTGGAACAGCGCAGCAGGTCAGGCAGCATCCAGGGATCAGGAGAATCGACGTTTCGGGCATAAGTCCTTCTTCAGGAAGCCTTATGCCCGAAACGTCGATTCTCCTGATCCCTGGATGCTGCCTGACCTGCTGCGCTGTTCCAGCAACACATTTTCAGCTCTGATCTCCAGCATCTGCAGACCTCACTTTCTCCTCAGTTAGTGGAAACCCTGTTTGACGCAATGTTGCAAGAAAAACCTGAGAAGGCAGGGGGTCGGAACGAAGTGTGTAGTAATAAAGTGCTAAGAGACTTGCAATAGCAAGCCAAGATGACAAAAGAGGCTTATTTTGAAAAGGAAGAAGAGGACTTTCCTGAGGGTTATCATGCCAACAATAAAATCCTAAGAAGGAAGATAGAGATCACAGAAGGTTTGTGCAGACGAGAAGTGGATCAAAGTGCACGAGGTTGTGTTGACTGTAGCATGCAGACAGATGGTGTTACAGGTAGCTTACGAACTACCTGTAGGAGGTCACCTAGGAGTATGAAAGACTCAGGCTAAGATACAGGAACTGAAAAATAAGAAAGGGGTGATCACCTTATTGGGATTGTATTATAGACCCCCCAATAGTCAACGAGGTGTCAGCTATCTGTAAGAATAATAGGGTAGCTATGGTAGGGGATTATAACTTTCCAAACATCGACTGGGACTACCATAGTGTTAAAGGTTTAGATGCTGAGGAGTTTCTTAAGTGCGTACAAGACAATTTTCTGATTCAGTAAGTGGATGTACCTCCGAGAGAAGGTGTAAAAACTTGACCTACTCTTGGGAAATAATGCAGGGCAGGTGACGGAGGTGTCAGTGTGGTAGCACTTTGGGGCCAGCGACCATTATTCTATTCGTTTTAAAATAGTGATGGAACATGATAGACCAGATCTAAAAGTTGAAGTTCTAAATTGGAGAAAGGCCAATTTTGACGGTATTAGGCAAGAACCTTCGAAAGCTGATTGGAGGCAGATGTTCGCAGGTAAAGGGACGGCTGGAAAATGGGAAGCTGTCAGAACTGAGATAACAGGAATCCAGAGAAAGTATATTCCTGTCAGGGTGAAAGGG
>NC_057717.1:64209627-64213866 GCF_004010195.1 Chiloscyllium plagiosum | reverse complement strand
AGCTTGGACCAAAGGGTCTGTTTCCATGCTGTACATCTCTATAACTCTATGACTCTATGACAAGAATACTTTCGTTGGCCTGGGATTCACAAGGATGTGGTTAACCTTTGCCATACATGTCATACGTGCCAACTCCAAATAAGCCTCTGGTGGGAATACAACCAAGCACATTTATTGTCAATTCCCATATTTGAAGAACTTTACTCGCTGGCTATAACTGATTCTGGATGTTCTTAACCGAGAACTAATATTGGAAGTAAATGCTTGTTAACCATAATGGATGTGTCTAACAGATTTTAGAAGGCAATTCCACCTTGGGGTATCAAGGCATAAAGGGTAGTAGAGGAGTTAGTAACTTTGAGTACACTGTCTGGGTTACCCAGAGAGATTCAGTCGGACCAAGTGTCAAATTTCACTGCTAGGCTCATTAAAGGGGCAATGGATAGTTTAGGTGTGCAGCACGTTAAATCCAGTACACATCACCTTGAATCCCAGGGAGCTTTACGAAGATGGCATCAGACTTTTAAGAATATGTTGGGAGCATAATGTCAGAATTGCTCGAATGATTGTGACCACCGATTGCCACTTGCGTTGTTTACCTTTGGAGATGCCCCAAAATAATACACATTGTTCACTCCCTTTGAGGTAATACTTGGGCATGAACTGAGAGCCCATTTGAAATTAATTGCAAAAAAACTAACAGGACCAAATTCAGAGATCCCACGCTTACATTATGTATTGGAGGTGTGGGAGAAATTAAATCGAGTAGGTAAGTTCGCGAAACAGCATTTAAAAGGGTCACAGCATGGAGAGAAGCACGTGGCAGATAAAAGCTTTGAGAGTCGGACGTATTCCCGAGGGGATGATCAGCGATAGCAGATCCATTCATAGCTAAGTTTAGTGGTCGCAATCAAATTGAGGAAAAGTTGAGTTATGTGAACTCTCGAAAAAAAGATGCCATGTAGACGGAAAACGTACTGGGTATATCATGTGAACATGATGAAACCGGATTACATGAAAGAGAAAGAACTTGAAAAACAGATGTTTATCACTGCCACAGAGAATAAGGGTTCAAATGAGGATGATGTGGATTTCCATGTGTCTCAAAATAGATTAAAACATAAGTTAGTTCTTGAGGAGTGGGTTAGGTTAGTAAACCATCAGTCTTATGAGTATTGAACGCAGCTAAAACGCTTGTTACTGCAGTATAAGGCTATATTTAAGAATCAGATGGGGAAGACTAATTCTATTGTGCATGCTGCAGACGGAGGGAATACTGCTGCGATAAAACAACATCCCTCCCGTTTAATCATTTCAAAACCAAACAGGGCCAGATTGAGGAGGTGGAGGCCATGCTCGACGGGAATATCATCGGACCAAGCCAGTTTGCATGTATTTTGCTGATCATCGTATTTCCCAAACTGAATGGGACTCAACGATTCTGCATGGGTCATCGGAAGGTCAACACCATTCCAAAATCAGACTCATACCCAATTTAAAGATTGGTGGCCTGTGTCGCGAAAGTCATGCATCAGCAAGTTGAACTTAAGGCAGGTACATTTTTCAGAGAAGGTAAAAGAAGTGTATGTATTTCTAACACCAAGTCGGCTATATCATTTTAAAGTGCTTTCCTTTGGAATGTAAAACGCCCTAGTCACATTCCAAAGACTCATGAATAGAGCATTGGCTATATTAACAAAATGTGCAGTCTATTTGGACGACATAGTGATCTTTAGTAAGTCCTGACGAGACCACATAGTACAGTTGGCAGAGCTCTTCTCAAGACGACGAGAAACAAAACCGGTGATAATCTTCAATAAAACAGAATTCGCGAAAGCCGAGGTTACATTCTTGGGACATAACATCGGTCATGGAAGGTTGACTCCATGGAATGCCAAGATGAAGACCTTCGACGAATTCCCTCGACCAACCTCTCGAAAGATGTGTTTCAATTCTTTGTACTAAGTCGATTCTATTAAAAGTTTGTTCAAATGTCAGCAGTATAGTGGCACCATTAACTGATTTGCTGAAGAAGAGCACACAGTTTTGATGGACAGAACAATTCCAGGAGGCATTCGAATGTTTGACATCAATATTAACTAACAACCAGTTACAGCTACATCAATGGTTACAAAACTTTTTAAATACGCCATCCATGTTCATGACACAGGAGGATGAGGATGGGATTGAACTGCCAGCTGGTACTTTTTCAAGAAACTCAGCATCCAGCAGAGAAAATACTCTGCAATCGAAAAAGAGACGATGATGTATAATGATCACTATTCTCTGTAATTCTTAAAACGCTTTAAAGCTAAGCATATGAGACTATTTCATTGGCGTCTTATGTTACAGACTTTTAATGTGAAAATCGTATATTTTGTGTCTCCTAAGAATAAAATTGTAGTTGCATTATTGCCGATTTAACAGATGAAGTTTACATGAGATTTGAATTTATTCAATATTTTATAATGTGCATATTGGAAGACATTACGTTGAACTTCGACTAAAGTTACTTATATGCTATAGTAATCTGTTGAATGAAAAGAATAAAAATAAAGCCATCCTTTCATGAAAATTGGTCATTTTTTTCTTAAAATGGGAAGTTGTAAGAAAGTGTAAGGGGTACTGTACATGTACGAGAGTTGAAAAGCTGGCAAGGACTTGGATAGTCACAGAGAATCTGGAGCACGGTAACAATGTAACGCTTCGTAACAACGGCTGGCAGTGTCTGAGTTGCTATGACACAAAAACAAAAACAAATTCGGCCAATCAGCTTAAACTATGCACTAAACACCAATCAAATTTGAATTTCGATTTTTGACAATATTAAAAGCAACGAAACGATCCGATGTTTTGAGGTACAAGAAATAGACATTTTAAACAAATATTCAAAGTGGCAAACAGCAGCTAAAATAACTGCCAAGCACCAACAAATATAAAGAGATGGCTTGCTGAAATACCCACTCTCTGAAAGGAATCTTTGTGTATCACCGACCTGTGAAGCAGAATCCCTAAGAAGAAGAAAAGAAGACTGGTTAAAACTAACAAAGAACACCTGGCAACCTGACTGGTTTTGATACGAAATTATATATTTGTTAACTCGTAATCGGGATTTTCATTAGACCAGTATTTGAGGGGGGAAGGTAACAGAAAGGTTCAGAGAAAGGAGTTGTGAAGAATTTCTAGTCAATCATTTTCCATTAGACTTTAAATAATATACTTGTTAAGTTTTACGTAAATAGTTACATTTGGGATAGTCCTTTGTCCCTCCAATTTCAAGAGATTACAGAATGGAGTGAATCTTGACTGTGTGACTGGTTTAAATTAGGAGAGGTGTTCACACTCTGTCATAACAATCTCCACAGTTCGATAACGTGTTGTTAATGAAGTAGTTGTCCAGTTTTAACGTGAATTACTGTCCTGTATGCTTCCCTAGCCTTTGGTGTTGCTCACCCTGGAGCAAATGATCCACTGCTGTAAACCGCTGTCACGTCAATCCTCAGCCTTAGCGCTCAAGGTAATGTAGCTCCAGTCTATTTCAACTCTCTCTGTAGCTCATTGTCATCTCCCCAACCCACAACACCAGCAACATACTTTCTCATCTTTTCTGCACTCTTTCACCTTTAGCAACATCTTTCCTACAGCAGGAAGAAAAGAATTTAAGGCAGTATTACAAAAGTGGCTGAACCAATGTCCTGTGCAGCTGCAACATGTCGTCCAAACTTTTTTTTAATGAAAAATCTTGGCAATAAAGGCATGTGTAAAAACTTCCCTCCTTACCATCTTGTCGACCTGTGACAGCACTTTGAAGGAACTATGAAACTGCACCGCAAGGCGATATGGCATCTCAGTGGTTAGCATTGCTGTCTCACAGCGCCAGGGATGAGGGTTCATTGCACTCTTGTCAGATTGCCTGTGTGGAGGTCGCACATTCTCTCTGTCTCTACCTATGTTTCTGCTGGTTATTCCCACAGTCCAAAGATGTGAAATTTACGTGAATTGGCCATTCTAAATTGTCCATAGTGCCCAGTGATATACAGAGTAGATCCAGAGTCTCAGGGATAGGCTGGGGGTGTGCTTGGTGTGATGCTCTTTGGAGACTTGGGGGACTCGATGGGCCGAATGGTCTATTCCCGCACTGTTCGAATTGTATAATTTCTATTAATTTCTCTTTGTTTTGGAACTCATCTCGGAACTCTACCTTTACGTCCTGCCCTGATTTGCCTTTCCAAAACACAA
>NC_057717.1:64203863-64208857 GCF_004010195.1 Chiloscyllium plagiosum | reverse complement strand
GCCTGTTCCACAGTGAATACTGAGGGAAAATACTCATTTAGTATCCCAGTCATCTCCTGCATTTTCACACAGAGACAGCTTTGTTTAAATTAAGAGGCCCTAATTCGCTCCCAGTTAATATTTTGCTTTTAATGTATTTGTAGAATTTCATCAATGTCTTCTTAACTTGACGTCCAAACGCATCGAATAGGCACTATTTTACGCTGCAATTTGCGCCTTGTCTATACTCCTACTGCTCTTATTCTGGGTATTCCCTCCATCCCAGCTCTGTTTACCTGACATATGCCTCCTTCTATTCCTTGAACATAACTTCAATATTGCAAGACATTGATCACGGTCTGCACCTACCAGCATTGTCCCGCTCACCATTAGGAACAGGGAGAAACAGAGGACTGCAGATGCCGAAGAGCAGAGTCGAGACTGTGGTGGTGGACATAGATGACTGAAATTTACCTATTCCAACTCCAAAGCTGTCTGCTGGATCCGTTTCATTCGATCTGGTCTCCTCGACATCGGGAAGACAGGATGGCAATTTTGGATCTTTTCAGAACACATCTCTGGGCCACCCGCACCAACCAACCCCACTCCCCTGTGGCTGGAACTTTCAACACCAACCCTCACCCACTCCACCAAAGACATGCAGATCCTCCATCGCCAAAACATTAACACCCAAAGCCTACAGGAAGAACTTCTCATATTCCACCTTTGAAACGTGCAACTACACGGGGTCAAAGTGAATCTCACCAATTTCCTAATTTTCCCTCGCTCCACCTTATCCCAGTCCAAAACCTCGAACTCGGCATCTCTCTCTTGAAATGTCCATCACCTTTCTCGTCTCTCTGTATCACATTTCTCTTTGACCTATCATCTTCTCCATCACCTCCATCTACCAATCGCTTTCTCTGCTACCTTACCCCCATTCCCACACCCCTCAAATTTATCTCACAGCTCCCAGGCCCAAAAGCCTCATTCCTGATGAAGGACTTATGCTCGAAACCTCAATTCTCCTGCTCTTCGGATGCTGCCTGATTTGTTGTGCTTTTGCAGCACCACACTCCCTGCACTGGTAGGAATATATTGTCTCTGGTCTCTTGTCGGCCAATTTTTGAAGGCCTTTCAGATTCAACCATCACTTTAAATGTGAATGACGTCTCTGAATTAGCGTTTCAAAGGCCTTACCGAGCACTTTCAAAATTGGCCTGACTTTAAGTTAGCTCTGTATCTTGATGTGGATTCGCGCACTGAGCTGGAAGGTTCATTTCCAGCTCAGCGAGCAAACCTACATCTAAACACTCCGCCTGAGGAACAAGCCATCTCAAAATTCGCGAGAAATGTAACTTTTGTTTACCAAGTGTATCTTTTTCCTTAACTATTTTAAAACTATAAGCTGTGCGTAAGAAACTTTGAACTGTTGAACGAATCTCCCTTGACCCTCTGTACCAGATGTGAGAGGCTGAATGGCCTCCCTCTGTCTGTCTGTAACAGACTGGAGAGACGAAATGGCTTCCTCTTGTTCCTCTCACATTCCCAAGCGGCTGTATTATTATCCTCCTGTTCCTCTGTTACATTCCCGAGTCATTAAACAACACAGTAAACCCTGTATGATGGGCAGCCGATAAACTATATCTGCTTGAGAACCCACCTTCTCAGTTGACCAAACACAGGCGACACTAAGTACTCCAGGTGTCCTCTCAGTAATATCTCATACAGCTGCAGAAATGCTTCTCTATGCTTTGAATCATTCTATTTGGAAAATGTTCCAACATTCCAGCTTTCCATATCTTCAAGTGTTATTGGGTTAGTCTCGGATGAATGGACTCCTCCCATTTCATTGTAATAGGCGTATGGGTTCAGAATTGTTTGCCCCTCTTCTTCAGGAGCCGTACCAGCGCTCTGAATTAAAGTTATGAAATGATCCGATAACAGCGCATTTAAAAACAGGATTAACCTAACACAAAGTGAATTGACAGTAAGTATCTTACCTTGGTTAATGTGACGAGGAGTTTCCCAGGGCAAAGAATTATGCAGCAGTACTGTTACTTTATCCCTGTCTCCTTTTATAAACAGCGTGACATAAAAATAACCCTGCAGTCCTCTGGCAACCTCTCACATATAAGAACGAAAGATTAAAAAGACTGGAAAATTTATGGTACATCCTTTATTTATCCTCATCCATTCAATCCCGAAAAAGGTAAATGATCCCTTTTATTGCGATATGTAAAGAAGTGGTAACGAAGGGGTTACCTGACCATGTTTGTTCACTGACTGCGTTTAATGTCAATCTCCATGGACTCTAATTTTTGCAGTAAAGTATTTCCATCTTCCATTGATAAAGGGGCTCTGTTAAATATGCTACCGCACAGTGTGAGCGGGATCATCACCGACAGCACGAACAGGGATCAGCAGCGAGAGTGGGTGGAAGTTTCACAATCTGAGAACATTACACTGGAGTGCGCCAACAATGGATCAAAATCTGAGAACAATGGACTGGAATGTTCCACCAAGAGACAGAAGTTTATTTGCTTATGTTTGGTATCTTTCTACAAATTATGATCGGCTTTCATTATCATGGCAGATCTATTATTCTATTCGTATTATTCAACACTTATATTATCCTATCCTAGCTATCATCGCTGTCCCTGGTAAGTCTCACTGCTCATCTATTATTTTTATAAACCAGTTATGATTGCATTGCTCTTCTTTCATATGGTCTACACTTCTTGCCACTACTATCGGTCCTGTTAAGACTCTAAATTCTCGTATTCACTCTGAAGGTCACAACCAACTGCACCAGTGAACTTGTTCCATTATTATTTCCGTCCTTGCTTCTGGCAGTATTGCTCATGGGAGTCTATGTTAACCGGCTCCGTTTCAGATGAGAACAATGATTCGTTGTATCATTGCCGTTGTTAATGAAATATTGGCACAATGAAGGTCATTCTCTTCTGTTCTTTTTAAAAACATCCATTTCCTTCCGGTTATCCCATCCCTTCGTTGACCAATATCTGAGGCTGAATGAGACCAGTCAAAAATGTGCTGATCCCTTTGACCATGAGCCGATCCCTGATAGCATGTCGTGAGCAGTATAACTTCTATCTTTTCACTCCTGCTGAATACATCCACCAGGATTTTCACATCTACTGTTTGAACTTGGAGCTATGGAATCTTTTGTAAAGATGACAATAATCTGCTTCTAATCCTCCCAGCTTGGAACCTGCAGAATCATATCTGACTCAGACTCACACCAAAGTCCCATCCAATTGTCACTCCCGTGCCAAATGGTCCATATTGATGTTGGGTCTGGTAATGCTTTTATTTTAATATTTTGGATAATTTGATCTCATCTTCCGACACTTCCCTCAGTGCCTCACTGTCAATCACATTGACCTCAATATGTTGTTCGTATATAAACCTATTTCATTCACGTGTATTCAATCTCAAGTAATGTTTTTTCCCACACGCAATCACACGCAAATGCACTCAATCGTTTTCTTGCACACACACAATTTCCATTGTACTGGTACAATGGAGAAATAGAGAAAGAAATTTATGGGAGCGCCATTTACTGTCACTCACAACAAAGGCTGCAAACCTTCCCGTTCAGATTATAATCTCATGCGAGATTGGTCCTAATATGCTAGTAAAGATTTGCAATTCTCCTATGCTGGGCAGATGCTCCAGTTTACTGAGCGACACACTGGCATAGTCTGTGCGCCTTTCCAAATTGAGCTGTTACCCTGTTCCAGTTTAAGGTGACTGGGCTTACTCTGTGACGAAAGTTCAGAATTTGATGTCACAAAACATTTCAGTTGATCTTTCAACTATTCAATGTTATTTTTCTTGTAAATTGCATCTTCAAAGATGTCTCTCTTGCAGATAGTCCCACTCCCCTTTTCCCCATATTTTCACGATGTGTTTATTGTTAATTAATAATCTATTTCTGTCTTTAATATGAATCTTTCTGTCTCTCTCTAACGTAACCCTGACCCTGGATTTTGACTCCCTAGTGTGTCGATCGCTGGCATATTGAAGCTCAGAAATAATTAAATTGTGTGTGGTGTGCTGTTATGCACTTCCCTGTGTGTCCCCTGAGGTCCTCCATTTTGGACAGGTTTGAGACACATCTTTGAAACGTGGTCTCCGCCTATCCACTGAACACTTGTCTTTGTCCTTCTCATCTGATCGCGCATTCAATAACGCGAGGACGCCCCGTGAGTATTACTGTAAAAAACAGGCAGCTACATTCTTTGACAACGCTCTCACTCTAAAAAAAATGTTATATTCTTCAGGATTTATTTTCAGAGAGAGATCTTAAAGGCCGAACTGCATCATGCAAACGGCTGAAGCGAAGAAATTAGGAGGCTTTTAGGTTTCTTTTTTAAAAAAATATTGGTCACAACGGCCGGCTCTCACCGACCAGGCTTCCTAGTTTCTCTCAGCTAGAACAGCTGTTACCACACGGGTAAACCCACTGCTTAATTTGACCCAGCAATACCGAAAGGATATGTCCCATGCAGAAATCTGTGAAACTTCAAGAGCAGGAAAAGTAGATAGAGTTAGTAGTAATAACTTTATTGTTTAAACAATTTCAGAGTATTATTAACCAACAACTATTTACAACTCCTGTCTGTACTTGCCCATCTATAATAATGGTCCGAGAAAATTCCCGATTGAGAATTAAGAAAACTAAAATTTTCAAAAACACACAGCTTTCGAATTTTCCCTCGGCATCGCCCTCTGCAGAGATTCTTCTTTTTAAGATTTCTCTTTCAGAGGCATTGATAGATGAAGGTAAATGTAAGAAATCTGTGCTTCAACAGTGAATGTGTTGGTGGCTTGGCAGTTCTCTCTCCAAATGACCAATCTTCCCGCTTTTATATTCCAAAGCGTCGCATTGGGTCATTGACGTTTCGTATTGTCAATATACTACATTCAAAATTGATTGAAGTTTGTTAATTTTTGGTGAATAATTTAAACTGATTGGCCGCATTAAA
>NC_057717.1:64196566-64197643 GCF_004010195.1 Chiloscyllium plagiosum | reverse complement strand
GGAGCGCCATTTACTGTCACTCACAACAAGAGCTGCAAACCTTCCCGTTCAGACAATATTCTCATGCGAGATTGGTCCTAATATGCTAGTAAAGATTTGCAATTCTCCTATGCTGGGCAGATGCTCCAGTTTACTGAGCGACACACTGGCATAGTCTGTGCGCCTTTCCAAATTGAGCTGTTACCCTGTTCCAGTTTAAGGTGACTGGGCTTACTCTGTGACGAAAGTTCAGAATTTGATGTCACAAAACATTTCAGTTGATCTTTCAACTATTCAATGTTATTTTTCTTGTGAATTGCATCTTCAAAGATGTCTCTCTTGCAGATAGTCCCACTCCCCTTTTCCCCATATTTTCACGATGTGTTTATTGTTAATTAATAATCTATTTCTGTCTTTAATGTGAATCTTTCTGTCTCTCTCTAACGTAACCCTGACCCTGGATTTTGACTCACTAGTGTGTCGATCGCTGGCATATTGAAGCTCAGAAATAATTAAATTGTGTGTGGTGTGCTGTTATGCACTTCCCTGTGTGTCCCCTGAGGTCCTCCATTTTGGACAGGTTTGAGACACATCTTTGAAACGTGGTCTCCGCCTATCCACTGAACGCTTGTCTTTGTCCTTCTCATCTGATTGCGCATTCAATAACGCGAGGACGCCCCGTGAGTATTACTGTAAAAAACAGGCAGCTACATTCTTTGACAATGCTCTCACTCTAAAAAAAATGTTATATTCTTCAGGATTTATTTTCAGAGAGAGATCTTAAAGGCCGAACTGCATCATGCAAACGGCTGAAGCGAAGAAATTAGGAGGCTTTTAGGTTTCTTTTTTAAAAAAATATTGGTCACAACGGCCGGCTCTCACCGACCAGGCTTCCTAGTTTCTCTCAGCTAGAACAGCTGTTACCACACGGGTAAACCCACTGCTTAATTTGACCCAGCAATACCGAAAGGATATGTCCCATGCAGAAATCTGTGAAACTTCAAGAGCAGGAAAAGTAGATAGAGTTAGTAGTAATAACTTTATTGTTTAAACAATTTCAGAGTATTATTAACCAACAACTATTTACAACTCCTGTCT
>NC_057717.1:64152648-64196066 GCF_004010195.1 Chiloscyllium plagiosum | reverse complement strand
GCAGTTATAGAATAGTACGGGAAATGGCAGTTATAGAATGTTCCTGGAAATGTCATATCCAGAATGTTCCAGAGAATGTAGTTATAGAATGTTCCAAAGAATGTCGCATAGAGAATTTTCCGGGGTATGTCAGTTCTAGAATCTTCCAGAGAATGTTGGATATATAATGTTCCGGAGAATGACTGGTACATAATGTTCCGGTGAATATTAGTTAAACAATGCTCCAGAAAATGTCGCATACATAATGTTCCTGGGAATGTCAGTTATTGAATGTTCCAGGGAATGTCGAATCCAGCATATTACGGGAAATATTGATTATAGAATGTCCAGGGAATGTCGGGTATAGAATGTTCTTGGGCTTGTCGGGTTCGAAATGTGATCGTTTCATAAAGAGCCACAACATAAATGCCATTCTGATACAGTGTATACTGGAGAGATTACTCTGAACGTTACAATCATCAGAAGTGTTGTTCCATCTCCCTGATGGTCTGCACCCTGACGATGCCACTGGCCCCGTTGCTTTCTGTGCACACGGGATATTTTCATGTTGTTGGTTGATGGTTGGGATTGGGAAGGGGAAATGTGTTTGAGCCGTCTGACAAGGGGACTACCTTTATTCGACAGGCCGTCTTTTCTTCCTCCATGGAGACCCGAAGATGATGGGAATGGCTGATGGCTCCTGAATGAAGCGGCTGTGGCTGCTGCCAGAATAGTGGCTATGCCCGAACATGTTCTACCGTGAATGGGCGACTGCAACATTAATCGAGTGAAAGATGCAGGGTCCATTGACAAGAAGGATAAATAAAGGCATTGACAGATCAGCTTAAATGGTTAATCTTATCATATTCCCAATCCACCTCACAGAAACAGCCCAGATGCAATAAACCCAGAGGAGCTGTCCATTCAACATAAAACAATATGCAGACCAAGATATTCTCGGGTCAGTGGGAACGTGGATCAGTGGTGAGAACTGCCAGTGTTTCCTCCCACAGCAGCAAAGATGTTTACGTTAGATGAATTGATTAGAATTACTTACAGCGTGGAAACAGGTCCTTCGACCCAACATGTCCACACCAACCCTTCGAAGAGCAGCCCACCCATACACATTCCCCTCAACCTAACACATTGGTCAATTTAGCATGATCAATTCACCAAACCTGAACATTTTTGGACTGTGGGAGGAAACCAACGCAGACACGGGGAGAATATGCAAACTCCAAACCGACAGTCGCCTGAGGCGGGAATTAAACCCAGGTCTCTGGCTCTGTGAGGCAGCAGTGCTCACCACTGTGCCACCTTGCCGCCATTTTACTTTGACCGTAGTGCATTAGTCAAGGGTGATTGTATGTGTATGGATCTGGGTGGGTTGCTCTTCGGAGGGTCGTTGTCGACTTGTTGGGCTGAAGGCTGTGGTCTGTTTCCACACTGTCCGAATCTAATCTAATCTTAACACACAAAAGCGCACAGACCCAAACACAGAAACAGACATACACACGCAGACACACACAATAATAAACACACAGACACATGCAGACATTCAGTTACTTTTGTTTGTCTTGCCATTAAGTAAGACCATGGCTGATCTGACCAAGACCACAACTTTATTTCCTCTCTGGAAAATAAGGCAGGACAAATGACTGATCTGTTAAATTGGGAGCACTTTGGGACATGTGACCAAAATTATATCAATTTGAAAATAGACCTGGGAAAGGATAAGTCTCGTCCACAAGTTAAATTCGGACCAGGCTAATTACGACGGCATGAGGCAAGAACTTTCAAAACATGATTTGGGAGAATCTGTTGGCAACTAGAGGACGTAAGGCAAGTGGGAGTCTTTCAAAAGCGAGATAATGACGGTGCAGTGACAAGTTCTTGGTAGTGTGAAGGGCAATGGTAGCAAGAGTAGTGAACAGGACATGACAGGGGATACTGAGGTGCTTGTCAAGTAAAACGAAGGAGTTATATGTCAGGTATAGATAGTTGAGATCAAGGGAATCGCTAGAGGATCATACCGGGTGTAGGAGTACACTTCTAAGGGAAATCAGGAAGGACAAAAGGGATAATGAGATAGCTTTTGCTGATAAAGTTGAGGACACTTGATAGAAATTGTACAAGCATAGTCAGGGCAAACGATTAACTGGGCTACTTAAAAATCAAAGTGACATCTATGTGTACATCACAGGAGATGAATTGGGTTTAATCGGTATATTGTCACATGTACTCACATGAGGACGTATGTTTTGAAACATTACAGAAGAGGGAGTGTTGGAGGTCATTAAGTGCATAAATTTAGATAACGACCCAGGAAATGCTCAATGGTAGCCCAGATCATTGCGGGAAGACAGGAAAGAAACCGTATGGCCCATGTCTGAAATATTTGTATCATTCCTTCGGATTCTGACAAAGTGTCATTGGGCCGAAACTTTAACTCTGTTTTCTCTGCACAGATACTTTCATACCTGTTGAGCTTTCCCAGCACCTTTTATCTTTCTTTCTGATTTGAAGGATCAGCAAGTTTTTCAGTGTTTAAAATGTACTATCACCATCCACATGTGAAATGTTAGAGGACTGGAACACAACAAGGACAAGTCAGGGAGGCACTGTCCGATGATTTTGATGTTAAGGTGTGTAAATGCTTGGAAGAGATTCTGAGAGACAGGATTTATATCATTTGGAAAGGCAAGAATTGAATATGGATAGTCAGCACGACTTTGTACGTGGAAATAATTGTCTCACAAACTGGACTGCAATTATTCAAGGCCAAAACGACATATGAAGGTAAAGCAGCATACGTCGTCTACGTCGACCTCAGGGAGTCCCACAAAATCTTGCATGGTAACATGTTAATAAGGTTAGATCACAGGAGATCAGGGAGAGATAGTCAATTAGATAAGAAATATTGGCTTGACGATAGGAGACAATAGCGAGTGGTTGCAGAGATTTGTTGTTCCAACCGGTGACCTGTGACCAGCGGTGTGCCACTGAAACAGGCTGCTAATGTTAATTGCTCTTGCAAATGACTTGGAAGAGAATAAAGAAGCATGTAGAGGAAGTTTGTAGACGAAACCAAAATTAGTGATCCAATGGACAGAGAAGAACTTTAACTAAGAGAAAAATAATATTGTGATAAAAAAGGCCATTGAAAAAGGACTGGCAGATGGAATTCATGCGGATAAATAAATTGTGTTGCATTTTGTGAGACAAAACAGAACAGGATTTACACAGTTAAAGGTGGGGCAGTGCAGAATGTCTTTGAACAGAGAGATGCAGGAGTCCAAGTACATAGTTCGTTGACAGTGGAGTCAGAAGTAGGCAGTGTTGTGTAGAAGGCGTTAGGCAAGTTTACCTTCATCGATCAGAGTATCGAATATAGGAATACATCCATCATGTTGTGGCAGTTCAAGAGAATGGTAAGGCCAGATTTTGATTACTGAGTACGTTTATTGTCGCTCTGCTGTGGGAACTATGTGATAAACTAGACAGCGGACAAAAATATTGACAATGACGTGATGGAGACTAGAAGTATTGAGATATATGGCTAGGTTGTTATGGTTTCCTTTTGCGTAGGATATTTTAGACGTTTATCATACCATTACGGGCATGGACAGCATGAATAGCCAATGTCATTGTCCCAAGTTGGGGATGTCCAATATCAGAGAATATATGTTGACGACGAGAGGGAAGAGATTTATATGGGATGGAGTGGGAAGTTGTTTCTCACTGAGGGTTGTCTGTAAATGTAATGAGCTGTCCAACAAAGTTGTAATGACTAGTACAATTACAACGTTTAAAAGAAAATAGGATGGGTACCTGAGTAGGAAAGGTTTTGGGGGCATGTGCCTAAAGAAGCAATGTAGGACTAGTTCTGTTCAGGAAACCTGGTGAGCAGAGACGATTTGGCTCAAAGGGTCGATTTGCATATTGTATGACTCTAAGAGTCTATGACCCTATGAGTCATCTTTCATCACGAATTCCTCATTGCACTTAATTAATCACCAAGTCAAACAACCTCTATAAATGCTTTCAATGCTTTAGCTTCCGTATTTCCTTAAATGTAATATCCCTGACAGTGATGCGGTGCTGTAGATCACAGCAGTAGCAGAAGTAGAATTGTATTCAAACACAGTCTGTAACTTTTTCCCCCGAGATAATCCCTCAGACTGCTATCACCAACAAACAATTTTGGTTCAGTGACGACTCTGGATGAAGATGTCTGGGTCAGAACCATGTGTACCTAAACCTGGTTGCAAACCAGTAAAGATACTGCACTTGGCTGGTTACATTCCAAACAGCAGGGCTAACATTTGATAGCGAGGGTAAAATTACCCATGACCAATAGATCAGATCCAAGTTATGCAGTTCTGTCACAATCAGTCAAAAAAGGTTATGGACGGATAAACAACTCACTGAAGGAGAGGGCGCCACAAATATACTCATCATGAATACTGGAACAGCCATGCATATCAGTGTAAATGTCAACAATGTAGTCTCTGCACCATGTTCAGCCAGAAGTGTTGCTTCGTTGATACACCTTTCCCTCTTCACGATGCCCACAGAATCAGATATGCCAGTCTTTAATCTATTCGATTCGCTGCGCGTGGCATGAGGAAGTAGCTGAACACAATAGATATGACAAAAGCGATGCACCCTGACATCATTCCTGCAATAGGACTGAAGAATTGTGCTGAACAGCATGTCATAGACCTGTGGAAAGTGTTTCATTCCAGCTCCAACTCTCACATCTATCTGACACTCTAGAATATTACTCAATTATGTCCGGTGCCCTAAAAGGAGAATAATTACAAATTACCATGCCCTCAGATCAATCACAATAATCAAAATGGCTGGAGTTATTTTGGACAGAGCTGTCAAGCAGCACTGAAATAGCCTGCTCATTGTGCTTTCCAATAGGCCCCGCTGGAAAAGATGGTGCTGTTGTGGAAATGTCACTGGATTACTAATCCAGATGTAGCTAAATCTTTGCCAGTTGATGCAATTTTGGAACAACTGAAAGAATATCGAGCTGTAAAATCTTGCATCCGTGATTGTGACCTTGAAGCCAAAGTTGATTGTAAGCACCAATTTGCTTCTCCAATTTACTTCCAGGAAACAAATCTCCCGTGCTTTCCTGATCTGGCCGAGAGAAGATGACTCCAGACACATAGGCATTTGATACACTCTTCAATGTTCTCTGAAACGGCCAAGCAAGACACACAATTGCATCAAACTGTTCTAAGATCTTAAAGAAAGGATGAACATGCACAGAACACCCGACACATGTCTCTATATTGAAAAAGGGAACAGGAAATACAGTCCTGTCGAACCTGCAGACACCTCCTTCGTACCAACGGACAGCTGACGACAACATTTACAGAGTTTTCACACAGCCTGCACAGAAACATCAGGAAATGAGTTCCCGATTCAACACATTGACCTGAACACATTCTAGTTCATGGTTGAATAACTCCATCATGTATTTCTCGCACATAATGGACTTCTCCATAATTGAGACTGACTTTTGGAACAATATTAATTATTAACCTCAGGAATCCCTTCAATCCATCGTTTTGTTCACAAATTCAATATAATGATGTCTGACTCTTGATCTTCACAACGTAGTGCTGCGTCACTTCTATCGGCTTTCGTGTCTGGAAATCAGTATTCATATTCAGTGTCTTATCTTCCACAGCTTTACGTGGGAATAAATTACCCAGCTTCATCAGTTTCTGAGAGCAAACATTTATTGTCATCTCAATGCAGAGTGGCATGTTTGTACCTAATATTAGGGCCCCTTGTTTTGGAGGTCCCACCCTCCCCTGTCATCCTGTCAGAGTTTTATATATTTAACTAAGATCTCCACTCATTTTCCAAAAATCCATGGGACACAGGTGCACTCGCCCCAAATTCTGTTCCCACAACAAGTCTGGCATCCCAGAGATCAGTCTGGTCATCCTTCGCTGTATTCCCTCAATGTCAGGTTTATCCTGTATTAGGTAAGGAGACAAAAAACACATACGGTCCTGGACAATGTTCGCGATGGGATCTCACTGAGGCCTTGCACAGCTGCACAAAGCCCCTCTTACTCCAGGTGTCAAATCCCCTTGCAATCATGGTCAACACAATATTTATCTTCCTAATTGCTTTCTGCTCCCACAATGTCGCTTTCAGTGACTGGTGAACAAGTAGATCCAGATCCTTGTCAATGTTACAGCTAACGATTTGGAAGGTCTGTGTACACTGATCAGCATTCCAAAGACATTCCCAGTACTGACGCCTGGATTCTGAGCAACTGAGCATGGAACTCGGAGGTCTGCACAGTAGAAAACAAAATCTACAGCATAAGTTCCTTTAATTATCAACATTTCCCAACCAATCCCTCTTCAAATAGTAGGCTGCTGTTTTACTTTCTCCCTCCAAATTGCACAATGTCACAAATACCCACATTGCTCTTCATCTGCCACGTGTTTGCCCATTCACTACACTTCTCTGTATCACTTTGGAGCTTTTTTACATCCACCTCACCCACTGACAATCAACATCGTTATGTGCCTTAAGCAGGCTTGATACATAGGAAAGAGCTGGGGCCGAACACCGAACACTTTTATATCCCCCGCGCCTTCCACTGTGAGGAAACATTGTTTTATTCGGAATTAATGTTTCTTGCCAGCTCTCCCATTTTTAAACCAAGACCAAATATTACCCGCAATCCAATAAGTTTTGACTTACACACAAGGTTTGGGACTTAATCAAAAACCTTTTGAGAATCGAAATGTATTGCACTCATTCCTTCACTATTGTTCTCCAAACCAGTCTGATTCCCAATTCACAAATCTATTATGATTTTATTTTTGCACATTCCTTGCATACTAATCTTTTGTCCAACACTGTAATTTACTAATTTTATTTATTGCTTTCCTTTTTCTCACCAGACTGAGGCTTCTTAGTAGTGCTGGGAAGATTTATTACCTTATGTTTTGTTTTTAATTTATTTTTATTTTTGTGAAGAGAGAACTAAAGTAGTTTCTACATAATTCTGTCATTTCTCAATTCTCCACTTTCATTCTCTGGTTTCAGACTGTATCGAACCTGCACTTGTTCTTTGTTCTTTTTCCCATTGACTTACATTTAGAAGCTATTTACATTCCACGCTTACTACCGTGTTAATATACTCAGCATAACCCAGACAATCCTGCCTTTAGCTGTTGAATGATTGAAATTCCACAATGTAAGAAACAATTACAGAAGTTTCAACTCCATACCAGCAGCAACACAGCATGGTCTACATTAGTCCCACTTTCTTTCAAGACACCCGTCACCGTGAATGTTATGACATTTCAAGTGCTCCTCCAGGTACTTTTTAACAGTTACATATTTACCCTGACAAATCACAAATCAGGAAATGCATTCCAGACCCCTAACCCCACTGCGTAAAAACAAGAACTAATTCATTTCTAAACCTCAAACCTTCATTTTAAAAGTCTATTTCCTTGATATTGGCCCGTTGACGAAAAGGAATCGCTTCTCTCTATCCACGCTGACCATGCCCCTCGTAGTCTTATCTTCAGAATCATATCCAACTCATCTGCTCCAAAGCAAAAAACCCGAGCTTATCCAACTTCTCTTTATAGCTGATTCACTCCATCCCAGGAAACATACTCTACAATCCTTCCAGTGCAATCACATATTTCCTTTTATGTGGCTCCCAGAACGTCACACAGTATTCCACCTTGGCCTAACCAAATTCCTGTACAGCTCTTATAATCTATGGCTGGATGGATAAACTCTAGCTCTTCTTAACTCAGTTCTCCTGACGAGTCATATTGAGGGACCTGCGGAGAAGGACCCTTTGAACTCTCTAGTGTGCTGCCTTTCACTGAGTACACCCCTGTCTGGCTCCTTCTTACAAAATGCATCACCTCATATTTGTCAGTTACATTCCATCTGCAATTGATCTTACCATTCCGTCTATATATTCCGGTAAAATTAGACCTTCATCCTCACTGCAAACCACACGGCCAATCTTTGGGTCAAACACAACTTTACTTGTCACACTCTCCACATACCCCCCAACATTCTCATTTACATTATTTACTAATAACACAAATAAGAAGGGACACAGCACAGAAACAGGTCTCCAGCCACACAAACAGCCTCTACCACCACTCTCTGTCTCCTGCCAAGAGGGTATGTTTTCATGTAACTTGCCACATTGCCCAAAATACCATAGTATTTTACTTTCTTTATCAGCTTCCCACGTGGGGCTTGTCAAAGGCCTTGCTGAAAAACTAAATAAACGACGTCTTCAAACTAATTAAATCAAATTCATCATGCGTTACTTCTTTCTGATAACGTCGTGACGATTATCAAACATTGCCTCTCAGAGGAGATAAATTTTCTCCTTCCTTATTTTCTCGAACACTTTCCCTAGCACGTACCTCATGCTCACTGGTCTATAAATCTCTGGTCTACTCTACCACCCTTGCAATAATGTGAAACCACCATGGCAGTTCTCCAGTACTCTGGCAGATCCCCTTTGGTGAGATTCTGCTGAACAAATATAGTCAGGGCCTTTCCTCACTTGTCTCCCACAGCAGCCTGAGTTACAACTCATCCAGAGCTCGGAATTAGTCAAATCATATTCCAGACCAGACCATAAATCTCTGCTCACATCTTAAAAAAACTGCTCAAGAACTTCCGGCACACCTTCTTGCAATTTGTACCTGCAGTCTCCTTCTCCCAAATAAAACAGATGTAAAACTCTCATGTCACAATCTGTCAATGTTCCCCAGCTTCACACATAGATTGTCCCTTTGATGTTTGTGGAGAATTTCCACTGTAGTTCCTCTGTAGTCAATACATTCTTTCTTAGATTGGGACTCCGGGGCAGTGGGGCGGCACGATGGTTCAGTGGTTATCACTGCTGCCTCACAGTGCCAGGAACGCAGGTTTGATTCCAGCCTGGCGCGACTCTCTGTGTGGAGCTTGCACATTCTCCCAGTGTCTGCATGGGTTTCCTCCGGGTGCTTCGGTTTACTGCCACAAACCAAAAATGTGCAGTTCAGATGAATTGACGTTGCTAAAATACCCGTAGTGTTAGGTGCATTTGTCAGAGTGAAATGGGTCTGGGTGTGTTACTCTTCACAGTGTTGTTGGCCCGAAGGGCATGTTTCACATTGGAGGGGAATCTAATCTATTCAGACACCACGCAACACTGCAGATACATTCTCACCAACTCTCTATGTAAATGGCACAGGGCATCTTTACTTGTATCTCCCCAATTTCATTTACATTACTATAAACCTACATTTTACTTTCCCTTTGCACATTTTCTTCCCAATAACTCTCGCTTTAACATTTCCTAATAGCTTTATCAGTGATTTTGTTAAACAAACATCGTGCTGAATATCCAGCATATCCATTGGTATACAACTCTTTGTGCACACAAGAATAATCTTCAAACCATTTTTTTAAAATGCCACCTATGAATTTACTTTTAAAGATGCATTATTATACTCTTCAGTTTTGCCATTCCCTTCTAAATATCGAATATCATGTTCTTTGTCTGGAGTCCAACATACTTCTGACTGCCGAGGGCAAGTTAACTGGTCTGTTGTTTGCTATTCCCGTATTCATCCCATTTTGAACTGTCGGATAATATTACAACCTTCCAGTTCTCTAGACTGGCTTCCTACCTTTGCAGAATGTACGAGAAATTAACACAGTGATTTCCAAATCAATATATATATCTGTTGCTGCTTCCTCCAAAATTCTGGCGTGAAGTACATCTGGTCAGTCAGAGTTATCAATACTCAGTCTAGATTTCTTTGTAAATACAACCTCATGACTCATATGAATGATTTTAGTCGTTAGTTAAACAAGTCCTATGGTTACTTGGTATTTCTGCGAGATTTTCTGGATTTTTCCGTGAAGACAGACACAAAGTAACTGTTTAGTGTCCTTGTCAGTTATTTGTTATCCACAATAAATTATGCTATCCAGACATTCTCTGTTTGACATTTGACCTTGTTTTTATTTCACTTTAATATATTGCTAGAAGCTTTTTGGTAGTCGATGTTTCTTACTCGTTTGCATTCTAGTTCCATGTTTGAATATCTTCTCAGTGCCTTGATCCACCTTTGCTAGATCCTGCATTTCACTGAACCCACTGGCTTGCCACATTTTTGTTCTAAGCGGCTTCCCTTGATCTAATGTGGAATCTATGCTTTTTCGTTCACCATTACAGAATTCCTTTGAACTGATTCAATTTTTAGCTTAATTTGCTAACCAAAATTTACTCACCTTTTAATTTTTTGCACCTGGTATGTATATATGAACAATTTACACATTATTGTGTTTCGATAACAGGAGTATTGAGTTTTAGAGCCGCGAGATTTTGCTGCAGCTCCGCAAGTCCTTGGTGAGACCACATTTTGAATACTGTGTCCAGTTCTTGTCGCCCTACTGTAGGAAAGATACAGAGGCTTTTACGACGGTACAAAGAATGTTTACCAGGATGCTGCCTGGAATGGAGGGCTTGCCTTATGAAGTAAGGTTGAAAAAGCTCAGACTTTTCTCTCTTGAGATAAGAAGGAAGAAAGGAGAGCTGATCGAGGTGTACAAAACAATGAGAGAAATAAATAGAGTCAATAGCCAGAGACTTTTCCCCAGGGCAGGATTGACTGGTACGAGTAGTCATGGGTTGAACATATTGGGCGAAGGTATACAGGAGACATCAGAGGTAGGTTCTTTGCGCAGATAGTTATGAATGAATGGAATGCATTGCTAGCTGAGGTGGTGGAAGCGAAGTCATTGGGGACATTTAAGCGATTGCTGCACATGCACATGGATAGCAGTGAGTTGAGGGGTGAGTAGGTTAAGTTTGTATATTTTACATTCGGATTAAGTCTCGGCTCAACATCTTGGGCCGAAGGACCTGTTCTGTGCTGTACTTTTGCTATGTTTCTATGTTAAATAACCGCTATTACCTGTCTTACATAAATTTTCATCATGTATTTTCCAATTTATTGAAACTAACTTGCCCCTCATACGTTCATGGCTTGCATCACTCATTCTTATCACCGCGATTTCAAAAACTCAAGAATGCTTTGTATTCAGACGTCATTTTAATTCCAATGCTCTATGACAACGACGCGCAAAACTTCCCCTTTGAACAAGGTTTTCAATTAGTTCCTTCTGATTACATGACATCATTTCTTAACCAACTGATCTCTAGCTCGATGCTGAATATATTGTTACAACAAATCGTTTTGTGCAGTCTCATGATATTCGTTTTCCCAGTATTAACATTTACTTAGATATACCTGGGCACAGTCTATTATTACTGTGGTACCCACAAACGTGTATATGTTTTTTTTTGTGCCTTATAATGTGCCAAGATTTGTGTTGCAGTTTGGTTTTGTTATATGTAAATTCTAACAATGTTAGCTTGTCCTTGCTGTTTCTGAGCTCCACTTCACGTGATAATGTGGTATCCAAGAAACGTGAGCTCGGGTGGGGAACATTTAGTGGAAGATGCAAGGTTGAGAGCATCTCGCCACATCATATACGCTCTTCTCCTGCGTCATTGTGATATTTTCACCAGATCTCCCTTTACGCTGGTGAATTTGAGAAGGACAATGATCTTTCACCAATGCCGTGTATTCTTTCAGAGCGCTGAGACTGTTGTAACCGAGATGGGCACCTTACAGCAGGTTGGTAAAATATTGCTGCCTCTTCACAGGGTATCAGTGAGATCACATTTGAAGCAGTGTGTACATATTTACTCTCTTCACTGAAGAAAGGATATTCTAATATTGGAAGTAGCTCAGAGATGATTCCCTCAATCGATTCCTTTAATGAACGTGTTAGCATATATGGAAAGGATAATGAGGTTAATCCAGTACCCTTTGGATTATACAAGAATGAAAAATGATCTTGTTTTAACATAAAACACTGGAAGGAGTCAAAACAGAAGCCAATAGCAAAGCCAATAGAGTAATTCATTCCACTTCTCCAGCCAGCAACACGAGAAAAGTATGTTCAGGCATTCAACCCTGCCGCCTGATATACAGTTACAATGGGAGGAAAATAACCCTCGAGCCTATAACACTGGACTGACAATAGGTCATGCAGCACCAGTGTTCTGTGGCTCAGCAACAGGATCAGAACTTTCAGCCCCCTCATATCTGTCGCACAGAAACGAGAAGAGACCACAGAGAGACTGGAGATTGTTACTTTGGGATAAGAGGATATCATTTAGCCCATTGTGGCGGTAGTATGGGAAAAGAAGAAGGTCACAAACTATCAGACATTTTTATGAGAAAGGAGGAGGTAGTTCACTTGTTTGCTGTATGGGAACAAGAGAAGACCAATCACTCTCTCAATCCCATTTCAGGAATGCAGCAGAACACCTCTCAAAATCTCCAGAGTATTATGTAGGAACACAGGGAGACCCTTCAGCCCGAATAGCTCTACATAGCAACAGGAATGTTCGTAATCCCTCAAGCCTGTTTACTAGCAATTTATGAGCTTGGATAGAGGACTTGTGAATCAGCAAAACATAGTGAATTAGAATAAATGGCTCATTTTCGGTTGGCAAAATGCATTTTCTGGGATGCCATGGATTTCATTTCTCCGACATCAACGATTTGCAATCCTCATTCGTACTCGGTTGATGGGACAGAAATTACCATCATTAAACTTTCAGATGAGACTAACAACGGTGATGAATTGCTTTACAGTGAAGATATAAGAGATATATGAACAGATATGGATAGGTTGAGTGAATGAGCCAACATTTAGCAAAGAAAATTCATGTCAATTACTGTGAGGTTATTCAATTCGGCCAGGGTAAGAGAAAATAATTTTTTTTGAAATGAAGGAAAGATTCAGAATGCTTACGGGCAGAGCGATCTTGGTGTCCTTGTGCATATCACAGGTAACTCACATGCAGGTCAAGCAGGTAATTAAAAAGTAAATTGCAATTTCAGTGCAAATGTAGGAAAGAATGGAGTCCAATTGTCGAGACTATTACTGTATCTGAACAAGGCATATGTGAGACTGCAACTGGAGTACAGTGTGATGGCCCTGACTTCAGGAGGGATATATTCGCATATGAGGCAATTCAAATGAAGTTGACTCGACTGATCCTAGAGATGGGAAATCTGTCTTATGGCGAAAGATTGAGTAATTCAGGCCTGTACTCTCTGGAGTTTAAGAGAATGAGAGGAGATCTCATTGAGGTCTGTAAGATGCTAAATGCGATGGACAATGTAGACGTAGCATGGACATTTCTTCATATGGGGCAATCTGTCACAAGAAATCATAGTCTTCGGATAAGGCAGAGCAGATTTAAAATAGGGGTGAGGAGAACGTACTTTCCTAGATGTGTTGTGAACCTATGTAATTTCATGTACCGGAGAGCAGTGGATGCTGGGACACTGCGGAGATAAAGAGAAATGAAGACCGATGAGGAAAGTGGAGCTGAGCCGAGATGACATCAGTCACGACTGCACTATGGAGCACACCAGACGGGCTGAATTACAGACGGATGCTCCTTGTTCTCATTCAGCCCTTCAAATGTGCTACACAGCAACGGGCGAGGACTGTTTGTCAATCAGGAAGCAGAAACTAGGGATAAACCAGTCTTGGTCAGTTTGACAGTACGTAACCAATGGGATCATAAAATGAGCAGAGCTGGGTTCTCAACCATTCACAATCTATATCAATGACTTACAGGAGTGGCAATAATGCACTGAAACCATATTTGGGGACGAGATGAAGGCAAACAAGCAATTAAATTATCAAGAGAAGCTGCAGAGTTGGAAAATAGGTAGAAACAAGTAAAGTAGATGGAGAATAGTTAGGCTGGTGGAATATAACATGGCACATACCCTATTTTCATTCAGGAAGAATTCAAGGCACTATATTACTGAAATGAAAAGGTATTACAAATACAGTGATACAATGTATACTGGAGGATTCACTATGATCTGTTCAGAAATTGGATGTGTTGCTACATCTCCCAGATGGTCTGCTCCCTGATGTTCGCCTTGGCCCCATTCCTATCAGTACCCACGGGATGTTTTGATTTGCATGGTTGGCGTTGGGGTGTGGTGAGCGGGTGGGTGTTTTGAACTGTGTATCAGACACGCCAACATTAAGTGCATTTAAATCGTCATCGGATAGGCATCTGGATGGGAATTAAATAGTGCAGATCAGCTGGGCCTGCAGGCTGGTTTCACAGTTTGGTACAACATCCAAGGCTGAAGGACAGAACTTCTCTGGAATGTTCTATGCTCTATGTTCTAAAACATGGGTAACTGTGAACCTGAGACTTTTTTTCTCTCAGGATGACGGAAAGCCGTGCATATTTCATATTTGCAAAGGGATTACAGGACTGGAGGGCTCACACTTTTCCGAAGACATCGAAAATTTTGCTCCAATTCCCTGATTGTCTGTTCCCTGATATTCCCAGTCGCCCCATTGCTCTCAGTATACACAAAACATTTTGATGAGTTTGATTAGCGGTGGGGAATGATAAATGGTGCTTTGAACCGTGTAACAAGTGGCTGCGTTTATTCGAGATGCCACCCTTTATTTCTAAGTGGAGACTCGAAGACGATGGGAATGGCTGACTGATTCTGAATGAAGAGGCTGAGTCCACTGCCAGAAAAGTGGGAATTCACCGAAATGATGTACTATGCATGGTCACACAGCAACATTAATGGAGTGAGCGTTCTACCGGTCCCTCTACCTCTCCCCATTGACATGCCGAGCCCGCAGAACGTTGTCTTCCATCGGGAATCCCGCTAAACTGGGAAATCAACGATACATCTGGCAGCACCCTGTTGAAGGAGAAAACAATGCATTCACCTCATCCACCATCTATATCCTCCATCAGTGGTAACATTAATTTCAACATACTGCTTGATGATGGATATTTCATCCATTCCTGCCTGGAAAATTCCGGACCACAGAGCTGAATGAAACAGTGCACATAACCGCCAGTGACAGTATCGCCCTTCCGCTGATCTGAAGCTGGAGTACATGTTGAAGTAGGTGACACTGCTCTGTGACCAGGTTCTTGTTGAATTAGGGTCCCCTCACACTCTTAACCTGGGTTAAGTGTAGTTTGGGAAGCTGATGCTGGAAATACCGAGGTGGACGTGGCAGACACACGCACTCCGTAGTTTCAGACCTTGCCCTCTGTGCAGCCTCTGCTCAATTTGCTGACCATGTTGCACACCCCGATGCTGTTACTACGGACCCCATGCTCCTTCCACAACTGTGTCACCGAATACTCAGGTATCCCTGAATGTCTGAGGCAACTGACATCGCAATATCCACCAAATAATCTCCAAAATCTCCAATAACTTTCTCTAACAGGAGTCAGTCAGAGGGTCATCAGCGACAACTGCTATGGACCAGGACAGACCTCCTGAAAATATTTTATGAAAGGAAGCCTGGACCTTAACGTTTCCTTATTTTAAAAGTTGATGTGAAGTGTGTGTTGCAGATCATCCAGTACTGCGACTGGTCAAATCACTCGACGTTAATCATAATATAATCAATTTAAACGCACTAATTAAAATACTATCAAACATAAAATCAATTTGGGATAATTTCTCTGTTGGATATCTTAGCTAACAATAGATGCAATACCATCTACTACTTAAGGGTTCCAATGCAGTCGCATCCCTTGAACAAAATCCTTGTCAAAAAGATCATTTCAAACCCAGAATCTGACATGCAATTGTCCAATCCAGAAGGAACTAACGTAAGTAATAATTTAGATAAAAAAGGAAGTAGGGATCAAGAATTGAAACACCAAACCTTCTGGGAACCCAAACAGCTTCGGAATGCTGCACCCAAAAACAAAACCAGAAGACCTGGTCTGTAAGAACTGGCCGCTGCCCATCTATTGCTATCCACTTTATAGTAAAACATAAATGCCTCCGTTTTCAGGCGACAGTTCTGGTTTCTGCCTTTAACACCTCTCCTCAAAAACAAAAGCCGGAGATTACAATCTATTTTTGAAAATGACAGTATCGTCAATCGCCCTCTTTATGAAAATGAACGATCAATATACAAAGATTGCTTCATTGTAAATAATTCATTTTTACCATATTAGTAGACTACAACACATCTATGTGAAATTGACATTAATTATGCAAACATTCATGGATATATTTTGTTTCACTCTGTGTAATCCTGCCAAATAATGCCGTTGTCTTTCTTCGCACTAGTCGAGATAATGTGTTCTTAGTTCATTGTTCTGTCACCTACATAATTTACAAATATAATGATGGCCAAATGAACTTTGCTTTAAAAAAGCCTGGAGTTTTTGCCTTACATTTCTCCAAAGACTTTAGGGGATTATGATCAGTAAAGAGATTAGTCTCAAACAGGTTATTGGGAATTTAAATGCTGAAATGTTGTAACGTCGACACCAAAATCAAGGTATTCTTCTCAGTTGTGGAATATTTCTGTTGAAGACTTCAACGAACTCTCTAACCACACTTTACACAACAGAGCAATTCTCATGTCTTCAATCGTCAAACTGAATAACGAACCTCCTCATTTTTCAAAGATTAATATGTTCTGTATCACTTAACACTTTAACTTGTTTCGCTGCAACTCCCTCGCTATGCCAGTAAAACTTCGTCTTGCAGGTATATGTTTTAAGACAATATTGAACATTCTTCTCAGTCTCCAACAGAAGCCAAACTTTGCTCTGTGTACAACATTTTAATTGTTAGTCATTTCAGCTTTTAGCCTTGCATTTTTAACAGTCTGCGTTTCCAATTTTTTGAATTTGTCCAAATAAAGATTCTCTTGAAGAGCGTCACAGGTTTGCTTTATTCTTAATGTCCTTGTATACCTAGCAAATTTACTTCGTTTGATCCTTTCAAACTCTATGTACATTTAGTCAGTATCCCTTCTTAGATTTCTCAACCGCTGTTTATGGGCTTCTCACACCAAATCGTATGCACTTCAAATGAATTCCTTCACACTCTCAACGCTCCAGACACCTCCTGTGGCAGTGATATAAATGTGTTACTTGTTTTACTGCTTTATTTGGTTCAAATAATCTACATGCCCACTGGCCACTGTATTTGTTTCGACACATTCTGAAATGAAATTAAAAAGGCTTCTACCTCCTTCTCATCATATTTTGACATTTCCTGTATAAATTTAAACAGGTCCCATTCAGACCTTTGGCTACGATGGGTTTGCTGATTCTCACTGTCCTTCCATTTCAGCATACTTTCTACCTTCGTCTCTATCCTTCGAAATCGACTTTACTGTCCAATCACTATCTTTTAACTTTAAATCTATCTCTTGTTCTGCTTTTCTCCTCTTTTTTCTGTCTTTCCTCTTCTCCTCCTTTTCTTTTAACTCTAATTTTAATCATATTTCTAACTGTTTCAATTGTTCTTCATGTTCAAGTTGCTTCACCTGCAATTAAATTCCATTTCCAATGATTCCGATGGCGTTTCCACTAATATTTAAATGCCGATAGATTGCTGTAAGTCGTTATTCATTTCTCACAAACAAACACAACCCAACTTTACCTTGCCTGCCACTTCCAACATGTTTGCCTTGCTCACCTTTTGTAAAACTCCTAAATTCATTTCTTCCACCTCCAGAAAATTTAGTGACTGGGAGAACCATTCTGAAACAAAACAATGTTCAAACCAACCGAATGCAGCACCAAGAACAAACGACAGAAACTACTAAAACACGCCACCTTTGAGCCCAAGAACCTCCCCGTGCACATTCCAGAATGTCTGCCTGTGTTACCTCCGTGTTCTCCGGTTCCCTTCTCACAGCGCACATATGTGCAGTTTAAGTGAACTGTCTATGCTAAATTGTCCATCGTGTTCAGAGATATGTCAGTTAGATATATGAGTAACGGTAAATGCAGAGTAATGGGGAATGGTTGTGGGTGGGATACTCTTCCTCCGATCGGTGAGGACTTATTGGGTCAAATGGCCTGTATCCACACTGAAAGGAGTGAAACTCGAAATACATTTTGTAACTATGCATTTAGAATGGGACAGGGCCCCCAGTTTGCTGTGGATCAGACCAGCATGCCTTAACTTTTTTTTAACCTGGACGCAAACTTTGTCGTATTTCAAAGGAAGATGTGAAATGGGTGTTTCAGATGGGATGTGACTGATCAAGCCGCTCAGCTTTAAAAAAAAATACATTTTTAAATACTAATAAAAATAAAAACAAAAAGAAGAACAATTCAGAATAACTTGACGACTGGAACACTTAACCAAATAGTATACCCAGAACATTCTACCAGAAACCTGTTCCTCCTGCCTAAGATCCCATAAACGCACCCACTGGCAAAATGAAAGGCAATCTCAAATATACATTTTTCATGCAGTTTTCGAATCCTCCGGGAAACAGCATCAAAGGAGATTTCAGAGAGATTAACAGTGAAAGATCACTTACTGAAACGTCCAACCCTTCTAGGACACAAAGCTTCTGGTGACTGTGTTATGAAAACGCAAGGGGTACTCATAAGAGACTTTACAGCGGAAAAGCGCTAACCGATACTGAAACAAGTGCTCTTAACAAGATACAATGTAACCTTTCGGTCCAGCAGCTCAACTGACTGTGTGTCGGTAGATAAAACAAATTTTAAAGCGGCCTATCAGATTAAATTATTCACCAAAAATTAACAAACTTCAATCAATTTTGAATGTAGTATATTAACAAACGAAACGTCAATGACCCAATGCGACGTTTTGGATATAAAAGCGGGAAGATTGGTCATTTGGAGAGAGAACTGCCAAGCCACCAACACATTCACTGTTGAAGCACAGATTTCTTACATTTACCTTCATCTATCAATGCCTGTGAAAGAGAAATCCTAAAAAGAAGAATCTCTGCAGAGGACGGTGCCGAGGGAAATTTCGAAAGCTGTGTGTTTTTGAAAATTTCAGTTTTCTTAATTCTCAAACGGGAATTTTATCGGACCATTATTATAGATGGGCAAGTATAGACAGGAGTTGTAAATAGTTGTTGATTAATAATATTCTGTCATTGTTAAAACAATAAAGTTATTACTACTAACTCTATCTACTTTTTCTGCTCTCGAAGTTTCACAGATTTCTGCATGGGACATATCCTTTCGGTATTGTTGGGTCAAATTAAGCAGTGGGTTTACCCGTGTGGTAACAACTGTTCTAGCTGAGAGAAACTAGGAAGCCTGGTCGGTGAGAGCCGGCCGTTGCGACCAATATTTTTTTAAAAATATACCTAAATGCCTCCTAATTTCTTCGCTTAAGCCGTTTGCATGATGCAGTTCGGCCTTTAAGATCTCTCTCTAAAAAGAAACCCTGAAGAATATAACATTTTTTTTCGAGTGAGAGCATTGTCACAGAATGTAACTGCCTGGTTTT
This sequence comes from Chiloscyllium plagiosum, assembly GCF_004010195.1. Classification (NCBI taxonomy): domain Eukaryota; kingdom Metazoa; phylum Chordata; class Chondrichthyes; order Orectolobiformes; family Hemiscylliidae; genus Chiloscyllium; species Chiloscyllium plagiosum. Next base: position 64,176,645 of record NC_057717.1, on the reverse strand, counting down.
TACAGTAATACTCACGGGGCTTCCTCGCGTTATTGAATGCGCAATCAGATGAGAGGGACAAAGACAAGCGTTCAGTGGATAGGCGGAGACCACGTTTCTAAGATGTGTCTCACACCTGTTGAATTTCACCTGTCAAAAATGGAGGACCTCAGGGGACACACAGAGAAGTGCATAACAACCCACCACACACAATTTAATTATTTCTGAGCTTCACTATGCCAGCGATCGACACACTAGGAAGTCAAAATCCAGGGTCAGGGTTACGTTAGAGAGAGACAGAAAAATTCACATTAAAGACAGAAATAGATTATTAATTAACAATAAACACATCGTGAAAATATGGGGAAAAGGGGAGTGGGACTAACTGCAAGAGAGACATCTTTGAAGATGCAATTCACAAGAAAAATAACATTGAATAGTTGAAAGATCAACTGAAATGTTTTGTGACATCAAATTCTGAACTTTCGTCACAGAGAAAGCCCAGTCACCTTAAACTGGAACAGAGTAACAGCTCAATTTGGAAAGGTGCACAGACTATGCCAGTGTGTCGCTCAGTAAACTGGAGCATCTGCCCAGCATGGGGAGAATTGCAAATATTTACTAGCATATTAGGACCAATCTCGCATGAGATTATAATCTGAACGGGAAGGTTTGCAGCCCTTGGTGTGAGTGACAGTAAATGGCGCTCCCATAAATTTGTATCTCTATTTCTCCATTGTACCAGTGCAATGGAAATTGTGTGTGTGCAAGAAAACGATTGAGTGCGTTTGCGTGTGATTGCGTGTGTGAAAAAACATTACTTGAGATTGAATACACGTGAATGAAATAGGTTTATATACGAACAACATATTGAGGTCAATGTGATTGACAGTGAGGCACTGAGGGAAGTGTCGGAAGATGAGATCAAATTATCCAAAATATTAAAATAAAAGCATTACCAGACCCAACATCAATATAGACCATTTGGCACGGGAGTGACAAATTGATAGGATTTTGGTGTGACTCTGAGTCAGATTTGATTCTGCAGGTTTTAAGCTAGTAGACCGAGAAGCAGATTATTGTCATCTTTACAAAAAATTCCATAGCTCCAAGTTCAAACAGTAGATGTGAAAATCCTGGTGGATGTATTCAGCAGGTGTGAAAAGATAGAAGTTGCACTGCTCAGGACATGCTATCAGGGATCGGCTCATGGTCAAAGGGATCAGCACATTTTTGACTGGTCTCATTCAGCCTCAGATATTGGTCAACGAGGGGATGGGGTAACCGGAAGGAAATGGATGTTTTTAAAAAGAACAGAAGAGCTGCCAATATTTCATTAACAAGGGCAATGATACAACGAATCATCGTTCTCATCTGAAACTGAGCCGGTTAACATAGACTCCCATGAACAATACTGCCAGAAGCAAGGATGGAAATAATAATGAAACAAGTTCACTGGTGCAGTTGGTTGTGACCTTCAGAGTGAATACGTGAATTTAGAGTCTTAACAGGACCAATAGTAGTGGCAAGAAGTGTAGACCATATGAAGGAAGAGCAATGCAATCATAACTGGTTTATAAAAATAATAGATGAGCAATGAGACTTACCAGGGACAGCGACGATAGCTAGGATAGGATAATAGAAGTGTTGAATAATACGAATAGAATAATAGATCCGCCTTGATAATGAAAACCGATCATAATTTGTAGAAAGATACCAAACATAAGCAAATAAACTTCTGTCTCTTGTTGGAACATCCCAGTCCATTGTTCTCAGTTGATCCATTGTTGGCGCACACCAGTGTAATGTTCTCAGATTGTGAAACTTTCACCCCCTCTCGCTGCTGATCCCTGTTTGTGCTGTCGGTGATGATCCCGCTCATACTGTGCGGTAACATATTTAACAGAGCCTCTTTATCAATGGAAGATGGAAATACTTCATTGCAAAAATTAGAGTCCGTGGAGATTGACATTAAACGCAGTCACTGAACAAACATGGTCAGGTAACCCCTCCGTTACCATCTCTTTACATATCGCAATAAAAGGGATCATTTACTTTTTTTCGGGATGGAATGGATGAGGATAAATAAAGGATGTACCATAAATCTTCCAGTCTTTTTAATCTTTCTTCCTTATATGTGAGAGGTTGCCAGAGGACTGCAGGGTTATTTTTATGTCACACTGTTTATAAAAGGAAACAGGGATAAAGTAACAGTCCAGCTGCACAATTCTTTGCCCTGGGAAATTCCTAGTCACATTAACCAAGGTAGGATACTTACTGTCAATTCACTTTGTGTTAGGTTAATCCTGTTTTTAAATGCGCTGTTATCGGATCATTTCATAAATTTAAGACAGAGCGCCAGGACTGCTCCTGAAGAAGAGGGGCAATCAATTCTGAACCCATACGCATGTTACAATGTAATGGGAGGAGTCCATTCATCCGAGACTAACCCAATAACACTTGAAGATATGGAAAGCTGAAATGTTGGAACATTTCCCAAATAGAAGGATTTAAAGCATAGAGAAGCATTTCTGCAGCTGTATGAGATATTACTGAGATGACACCTGGTGTACTTAGTGTCGTCTGTGGTTGGTCAACTGAGAAGGAGGGTTCTCAAGCAGATATAGTTTATTGGCTTCCCATCATACAGGGTTTACTGTGTTGTTTAATGACTCAGGAATGTAACAGGGGAACAGGAGGAGTTAATACAGCCGCTTGGGAATGTGAGAGGAACAAGAGGAAGCCATTCCGTCTCTCCAGTCTGTTACAGACAGACAGAGGGAGGCCATTCAGCCTCTCACATCTGGTACAGAGGGTAATGAAAGATTCGTTCAACAGTTCAAAGTTTCTTACGCACAACTTATAGTTTTAAAATAGCTATGGAAAAAGATGCACTTGGTGAAAAAAAGTTACATTTTTCGCGAATTTTAAGATGACTTGTTTCTCAGGCGGAGTGTTTAGATGTAGGTTTGCTCGCTGAGCTGGAAATGAACCTTCCAGCTCAGTGCACGAATCCACATCAAGATACAGATCTAACTTAGAGTCAGGCCAATTTTGAAAGTGCTCGGTAAGCCCTTTGAAACGCTAATTCAGAGACGTCATTCACATTTAAAGTGATGGTTGAAACTGAAAGGCCTTCAAAAATTGGCCTAAAAGAGACCAGAGACAATATATTCCTAACAGCGCAGAGTGTGTGGTGCTGGAAAAGCACAACAGATCAGGCAGCATCCGAAGAGCAGGAGAATCGAGGTTTCGAGCATAAGTCCTTCATCAGGAATGAGGCTTTTGGGCCGGGGAGCTGTGAGAAAAATTTGAGGGGTGTGGGAATGGGGGTAAGGTAGCAGAGAAAGCGATTGGCAGATGGAGGTGATGGAGAAGATGATAGGTCAAAAAGAAATGTGGAGCAGAGAGACGAGAAAGGTGATGGATATTTCAACAGAGAGATGCCGAGTTCGAGGTTTTGAACTAGGATAAGGTGGAGAGAGGGAAAATTAGGATATTGGTGAAATTCACATTGATCCCGTGTCGTTGCACGTTTCAAAGGTGGAATAAGAGAAGTTCTTCCTGTAGGCTTTGGGTGTTAAGGTTTTGGCGATTGAGGATCTGCATGTCTTTGGTGGAGTGGGTGGAGGTTGGTGTTGAAGGGTCCAGCCACAGGGCAGTGGGGTTGGTTGGTGCGGGTGGCCCAGAGATGCGTTCTGAAAAGATCCAAAATTGCCATCCTGTCTTCCCGATGTCGAGGAGACCAGATCGAATGAAACGCATCCAGCAGACAGAATTGGAGTTGGAACAGGTAAATTTCAGTCATATGTGTCCACCACCACAGTCTCGACTCTGCTCTTCAGCATCTGCAGTCCTCTGTTTCACCCTGATCCTAATGGTGAGCGGGACAATGCTGGTAGGTGCAGACCGTGATCAATGTCTTGCCATATTGAAGTTATGTCCAAGGAATAGAAGGAGGCATATGTCAGGTAAACAGAGCTGGGATGGAGGGAATACCCAGAATAAGAGCAGTAGGAGTATAGAGAAGGCACAAATTGCAGCGTAAAATAGTGCCTATTCGATGCGTGTGGACGTCAAGTTAAGAAAACATTGATGAAATTCTACAAATACATTAAAAGCAAAATATTAACTGGGAGCGAATAGGGCCTCTTAATTTAAACAAAGCTCTCTCTGTGTGAAAATGCAGGACATGACTGGGATCCTAAATGAGTATTTTCCCTCAGTATTCACTGTGGAACAGGCTACAAGAGTAAGTGATCTTTGGGAAATATTTAATGATACCTTGAATATTGTCTATATCACAAGGCGAAGTGCTGGACATATTAAAATGCATTTCGTTGAATAAATCCCAAAGACGTCATCAGTTGTATCCCAGGACTTTTTTTGCATGATAGGGAAGTAATTGTTCAGTCTTTGTGAATATATTTGTGTCATCGATTGTCACTGGTGAGGTGCTAAAAGACTGGAGACTGGCAGATGTAGTGTCATTATTCAAGAAAGAAAGGAAAAACCAGGGAACTATGGACAGATGCGCCTCACATCAACTCTGGCTAAGTTGTTGGAGGGGATTCTGAGGAAAAAGAAATGTCTTTGTTTTAAGTTTGCTCTCTGATCCGGAAGGTTTGTTTTCAGACGTTTTGTTACCATACTACGTAACATCATCATTATGATGACAAAACATCTGAAAACAAACGTTCCACTTCAGCAAGCAAACGTACATTAAGAACCTCAAACATAGCAAAAAGTTTTTTCAAAATTCGGTAGGATTTATATGTATTTGGAAAGTCAAGGACCGAAGACGGCTTTTGCATGGGAAATCCTGTCTCACTAACTTGATTGAGTTTTGTGAACTAATGATGATAATGATTGATGAAGACAGAACAGTAGATAATGTCTAAATGGAAATCAGGAAGGTTTTCGATAATGTTCCGTTTAGTAGTCTGGTTTCCAAGGGTAAGTCGCCTGGAATCCAGGGAGACCTAGCCATTTGGATACAAAATAAGCTTTAAGGTAGGAGACAGAGCGTGACCATAGAATTTTGTTTTATCAGACTGCAGGTCTGTGACCAGCAGTGTTCCACAAGGATCAGTGCTGGGTCTACTGCATTTGGTCATTCATATAAATAATTTGGATTTGAATATTCAAAGTGTAGTTAGTAAGTTTGCACGCAATTGCAAAATCAACGGTGTAGTCGACAATGAGGAAGGTTATCTCAGTGTACAATGGGACCTTAGTTAGAGAATTGGCAGCTGGCATTTATTTCAGATAAATGTGACGTATTGTGTTTCGGAAAGGCAAATCATGGCAAGACGTAAAGGTAGAGTTCCGAGATGAGTTCCAAAACAAAGAGAAATTAATAGAAATTATACAATTCGAACAGTGTGGGAATAGTCCATTCGGCCCATCGAGTCCCCCGACTCTCCAAAGAGCATCACAGCAAGCACACCCCCAGCCTATCCCTGAGACTCTGGTTCTACTCTGTATATCACTGGGCACTATGGAGAATTTAGAATGGCCAATTCACATAAATTTCACATCTTTGGACGGTGGGAGTACCCAGCAGAAACATAGGTAGAGACAGAGAGAATGTGCAACCTCCACACAGGCAATCTGACAAGAGTGCAATGAATCCTGATCCCTGGCGCTGTGAGACAGCAATGCTAACCACTGAGATGCCATATCGCTTGCGGTGCAGTTTCATAGTTCCTTCAAAGTGCTGTCACAGGTCGACAGGATGGTGAGGAGGAAAGCTTTTACACATGCCTTTATTGTCAAGAGTTTTCATTAAAAAAAGTTTGGACGACATGTTGCAGCTGTACAGGACATTGGTTCAGCCACTTTTGTAATACTGCCTTAAATTCTGTTCTTCCTGCTGTAGGAAAGATGTTGCTAAAGTTGAAAGGGTGTAGAAAAGATGAGAAAGTATGTTGCTGGTGTTGTGGGTTGGGGAGATCGCAATGAGCTACAGAGAGAGTTGAAATAGGCTGGGGCTACATTACCTTGAGCGCTAAGGCTGAGGATTGACGTGACAGCGGTTCACAGCAGTGGATTATTTGCTCCAGGGTGAGCAACACCAAAGGCCAGGGAAACATACAGGACAGTAATTCACGTTAAAACTGGACAACTACTTCATTAACAACACGTTATCGAACTGTGGAGATAGTTACGACAGAGTGTGAACACCTCTCCTAATTTAAACCAGTCACACAGTCAAGATTCACTCCATTCTGTAATCTCTTGAAATTGAAGGGGCAAAGGACTATCCCAAATGTAACTATTTACGTAAAAATTAACAAGTGTATTTTTTAAAGTCTAATGGAAAATGATTGACTAGAAATTCTTCACAACTCCTTTCGCTGAACTTTTCTGTTACCTTCCCCCCTCAAATACTGGTCTGTTGAAAATCCCGATTACGAGTTAACAAATATATAATCTCGTATCAAAACCAGTCAGGTTGCCCGGTGTTCTTTGTTGGTTTTAACCAGTCTTCTTTTCTTCTTCTGAGGGATTCTACTTCACAGGTCGGTGATACACAAAGATTCCTTTCAGAGAGTGGATATTTCAGCAAGCAATCTCTTTATATTTGTTGGTGCTTAGCAGTTATTTTAGCTGCTGTTTGCCGCTTTGACTATTTGTTTAAAATGTCTATTTCTTGTACCTCAAAACATCGGATCGTTTCGTTGCTTTTAATATTGTCAAAATTCGAAATTCAAATTTGATTGGTGTTTGGTGCATAATTTAAGCTGATTGGCCGAATTTGTTTTTGTTTTTGTTTCATAGCAACCCAGCCACTGCCAGCCGTTGTTACGAAGCGTCACATTGTTACCGTGTTCCAGATTCTCTGTGACTATCCAAGTCCTTGCCAGCTTTGCAACTCTCGTACATGTACAGTACCCCTTACACTTTCTTACAACTTCCCATCCAAAGAAAAAAATGACCAATTATAATGAAAGGATGGCTTTATTTTTATTCTATTCATTCAACAGATTACTATAGCATATAAGTAACTTTAGTCGAAGTTCAACGTAATGTCTTCCAATATGCACATTATAAAACATTGAATAAATTCGAATCTCATGTAAACTTCATCTGTTAAATCGGCAATAATGCAGCTACAATTATATTCTTAGGAGACGCAAAATAAACGATTTTCACATTAAAAGTCTGTAACATAAGACTCCAATGAAATAGTCTCATATGCTTAGATTTAAAGCGTTTTAAGAATTACAGAGAATAGCGATCATTATACATCATCGTCTTTTTTTCGTTTGCAAGAGTATTTTCTCTGCTGGATGCTGATTTTCTTGAAAAAGTTCCAGCTGGCAGTTCAATCCCATCCTCATCCTCCTGTAGGAGTTCTGCACTTATTCCAATGTCATGACCATGGATGGCGTATTTAAAAAGTTTTGTAACCATTGATGTAGCTGCAACTGGTTGTTGGTTAATATTGATGTCACACATTCGAATGCTTCCTAGAATTGTTCTGTCCATCAAACCTGTGTGCTCTTCTTCAGCAAATCAGTTAACGGTGCCACTATACTGTTGACATTTGAACAAACTTTTAATAGAATCGACTTAGAACAAAGAATTGAAACACATTTTTCTAGTGGTTGGTCGAGGGAATTCGTCGAAGGTCTTCATCTTGGCATTCCATGGAGTCAACCTTCCATGACCGATGTTATGTCCCAAGAATGTCACCTCGGCTTTCACGAATTCTGTTTTATTGAAGATTATCACCGATTTTGTTTCTCGTCGTCTTGAGAAGAGCTCTACCAACTGTACCATGTGGTCGATTCAGGACTTACTGAAGATCACTATGTCGTCCAAATAGACTGCACATTTTGTTAATATAGCCAATGCTCTATTCATGAGTCTTTGGAATGTGACTAGGGCGTTTTACATTCCAAAGGAAAGCACTTTAAAATGATATAGCCGACTTGGTGTTAGAAATACATACATTTCTTTTACCTTCTCTGAGAAATGTACCTGCTCGTAACCACGCCTTAAGTTCAACTTGGTGATGCATGACTTTCTCGACACAGGCCTCCAATCTTGAAATTGGGTATGAGTCTGATTTTGGAATGGTGTTGACCTTCCGATTACCCATGCAGAATCGTTGAGTCCCATTCAGTTTGGGAAATAAGATGATAAGCAAAATGCATGCAAACTGGCTTGGTCCGATGATATTCCCGTCAAGCATGGCCTCCACCTCTTCAATCTGGCCCTTTTGATTTTGAAATGATTAAACGGGAGGGATGTTGTTTTATCGCAGCAGTATTCCCTACATCTACAGCATGCACAATAGCATTAGTCTTCCCATCTGATTCTTAAATATATCCTCATACTGCAGTACCAAGCCTTTTCGCTGCGTTCAATACTTATTAGACTGATGGTTAACTAACCAAACCCACTCCTCAAGGACTACCTTATGTTTTAATCTATTTTGAGACACATGGAAATCCACATCATCCTCATTCTCTGCGGCAGTGATGAACATCTGTTTTTCAAGTTCTTTCTCTTTCATGTAATCCGGTTTCACCATGTTCACATGATACACCCAGTACCTTTTCTGTCTACATGGCATCTTTTTTTCGAGATTTCACATAACTCAACTTTTCCTCAATTTGATTGCGACCACTAAACTTAGCTATGAATGGATCTGCTATCGCTGATTTCGGTACTAACACATCATCCCCTCGGGAATACGTCCGACTCTCAAAGCTTTTATCTGCCACGTGCTTCTTTCCATCCTGAGACCCTTTTAAATGCTGTTTCGCGAACTTACCTACTCGATTTAATTTCTCCCACACCTCCAATGCATAATGTAAGTGTGGGATCTCTGAATTTGGTCCTGTCAGTATTTTTTGCAAATAATTTCAAATGGGCTCTCAGTTCATGCCCAAATATTACCTCAAAGGGAGTGAACAATGTGTATTATTTTGGGGCATCTCCAAAGGTAAACAACGCAAGTGGCAATCGGTGGTCACAATCATTCGAGCAATTCTGACATTATGCTCCCAACATATTCTTAAAAGTCTGATGCCATCTTCGTGAAGCTCCCTGGGATTCAAGGTGATGTGTACTGGATTTAAAGTGCTGTACACCTAAACTATCCATTGCCCCTTTAATCAGCCTAGCAGTGAAATTTGACACTTGATCCCACTGAATCTCTCTGGGTAACCCAGACAGTGTACTCAAAGTTACTAACTCATCTACTACCCTTTATGCCTTGATACCCCAAGGTGGAATTGCCTTCTAAAATCTGTTAGACACATCCATTATGGTTAACAAGCATTTACTTCCAATATTAGTTCTCGGTTAAGGACCTCCAGAATCAGTTATAGCCAGCGAGTAAAGTTCTTCAAATATGGGAATTGACAATAAAGGTTTTATTCCCAACAGAGGCTTACTTGGAGTTGGCACGTATGACATGTATGGCAAAGGTTAACCACATCCTTGTGAATCCGAGGCCAACGAAAGTATTCTTGTCATAGAGTCATAGAGTTATAGCGATGCACAGCATGGAAACAGACCCTTTGGTCCAAGCTGCCCATACCGACTGGATATCCCAATCCAATCTAGTCCCACCCGCCAGCACTCGGCCCATATCCCCCCAAACTCTTCCTATTCATATACTCATTCAAATGCCTCTTAAATGTTGCAATTGTACCAGCCTCCACCACATCCTCTGGCAGCTCATTCCATACACGTACCACCTTCTGTGTGAGAAAGTTTCCTCTTACGTCACTTTTATATCTTTCCCCTCGCACCATAAACCTATGCCCTCTAGTTCTGAACTCCCCGACCCCAGGGAAAATACTTTCCCTATTTATATTATCCATGCCCCTCATAATTTTGTAAACATCTATAAGGTCACCCCTCAACCTCCGGCTCTCCAGGGAAAACAGCCCCTACCTATTTAGCCTCTCCCTTTTGCTCAAATCGCCCAACCATGGCAACATCTTTGTAATTTTGTTTCTGAATCCTATCAAGTTTCACAATATCTTTCCAATAGGAAGGAGACCAGAATTGCATGCAATATTCCAACAGTGGCATTACCAATGTCCTGTAAAGCCGCAACATGACCTCCCAACTCCTGTACTCCATACTCTGACAAATAAAGGAAAGCATACCAAAATCCTTCCTCACGATCCTGTCTACATGCGATTCCACGTTTAAGGAGCTATGAACCTGCACTCCAAGGTCTCCTTGTTCAGGAACACTCCCAAGGACCTTACCATTGAGTGTATAAGTCCAGCTAAGGTTTGCTTTCCCAAAATGCAGCAACTCGCATTTATCTGAATTAAACTCCATCTGCCACTTCTCAGCCCATCGGCCCATCTGGTCCAGATTGTGTGGTAATCTGAGGCAACCCTCTTCGCTGTCCACTGCAACTCCAATGTTGGTGTCATCTGCAATCTTACTAACTGTACCCCTTATGCTCACATCCAAATCTTTTATGTAAATGACAAAAAGGTAGAGGTCCCAGCACTGATCCTTGTTGTTCTCCAATGGTCACAGGCCTCCAGTCTGAAAAAGTCAACCCTCCACCACCAACCTCTATCTTCTGCCTTTGAGCCAGTTCTTTCCAAATGGCTATTTCTCCCTGTATTCCATGAGATCTAACCTTGCTAATCAGTCTCCCATGGGGAACCGTGTCGAACGCCTTCCTGAAGTCCAGAAAGATCACATCTACTGCTCTGCCCTCATTAATCTTCTTTGTTACTTCTTCAAAAAACTCAATCAACTTTGTGAGACATGTTTTCCCACGCACAGAGCCCATGTTGACTATTCATAATCAGATATTGCCTTTCCAAATACGTGAACATCCTCTCCCTCAGGATTCCCTCCAACAACTTGCCCACCACCGAGGTCAGGCTCACCACTCTATAGTTCCCTGGCTTGTCTTCACCGCCGTTCTTAAACAGTGGCACCTGGTTTGACAACCTCCAGTCTCCCAGCATCTCAGCTGTTACTATCGATAATACAAATATCTCAGCAAGAGTCCCAGCAATCATTTCCCTAGATTCCGACAGAGTTCTCGGTTACACATGATCAGGTCCTGGGCATGTATCCACCTTTAACCGTTTCAAAACATCCAGCACTTTCTCCTCTGTACTCCGGACATTTTGCAAGATGTCACCATCTAATTTGCCGACAATTATATCTTCCATATCCTTTCCCACAGTAAATACTGCTGCAATATATTCACTTCGTATCTCCCCCTGTTGCTCCACACAAAGGCCGCCTTGCTGATCTTTGAGGGGCCGTATTCTCTCCATAGTTACCCTTTTGTCCTTTATATATTTGTAAAACCCTTTGGATTCTCCTTAAATCTATTTGCTAAAACTGTCTCATGTCCCCTTTTTGCCCTCCTGAATTCCCCATTAAGTATTCTCCTACTTCCTTTATACTCTTCTCAGGATTCACTCGATCTGTCCTGTATGTACCTGACATATGTTTCTTTGTTTTTCTTAACCAAATCCTCAATTTCTTTAGTCAGCCAGCATTCCCTATACCTACAAGCATTCCCTTTCACCCTGACAGAAATGTACTTTTTCTGAATTCTTGTTATCTCGTTTGTGAAGGCTTCCCATTTTCCAGCCGTCCCTTTACCTGCGAACATCTGCCTCCAATCAGCTTTCGAAAGTTCTTGCCAAATACCGTCAAAATTGGGCTTTCTCCAATTTAGAACTTCAACTTTTAGATCTGGTCTATCCTTTTCCATCACTATTTTAATCCGAATAGAATTACGGTCCCTGGCCCCAAAGTGCTACCCCACTGACACCTCTGTCACCTGCCCTGCATTATTTCCCAAGAGTAGGTCAAGTTTGGCACCTTCTCTCGTAGGTACATCCACTTACTCAATCAGAAAAATGCCTTGCACGCACTTAAGAAACTCCTCAGCATCTAAACCTTTAACACTATGGCAGTCCCAGTCGATGTTTGGAAAGTTAAAATCCCCTACCATAGCTACACTATTATTCTGACAGATAGCTGACACCTCGTTGACTTTTGGGGGGTCCATAATACAATCCCAATAAGGTAATCACCCCTTTCTTATTTTTCAGTTCCTTGTATCTTAGCCTAAGTCTTTCAAACTCCTAGGTGACCTCCAACAGGTAGTTCGTAAGCTACCTGTGACACCATCTGTCTGCATGCTACAGTCAACACAACCTCGTGTACTTTGATCCACTTCTCGTCTGCACAAACCTTCTGTGATCTCTATCTTCCTTCTTAGGATTTTATTGTTGGCATGTTAACCCTCAGGAAAGTCCTCTTCTTCCTTTTCAAAATAAGCCTCTTTTGTCATCTTGGCTTCCTATTGCAAGTCTCTTAGCACTTTATAACTACACACTTCGTTCCGACCCTCTGCCTTCTCAGGTTTTTCTTGCAACATTGCGTCAAACAGGGTTTCCACGAACTGAGGAGAAAGTGAGGTCTGCAGATGCTGGAGATCAGAGCTGAAAATGTGTTGCTGGAACAGCGCAGCAGGTCAGGGAGCATCCAGGGATCAGGAGAATCGACGTTTCGGGCATAAGCCTTCCTAAAGAAGGGCTAATGCCCGAAACATCGATTCTCCTAATCCCTGGATGCTGCCTGACCTGCTGCGCTGTTCCAGCAACACATTTTCAGCAGTTTCCACTAACTGAACCTCACGGCCTTCATCTTTCTCTTTATATTTGCTTTGTGATGTGACATATGACTATGTGATATGGCTACTACACTGAGTAAGTAAATGCACGATACCTCTATTTTAACTTCTCAGTTTCTTGGATGTCCTTGAGCTTATCCACAACAAGGGGAATCACTCCAATATTAGATCTTGCCAAATCATTCCCTGAACGAACTGGATTCCTGGAGCTGACAGTCTGTCAATCACTCTCACTGTATCTTCAGCAGTCTTAGGTTGGCACTCCAACCTATTAGAACATAGAACATAGAACATAGAACAATACAGCACAGAACAGGCCCTTCGGCCCACGATGTTGTGCCGAACTTCTAACCTCGATTAAGTACCCATCCATGTACCTATCCAAATGCCGCTTAAAGGTCGCCAATGATTCCGACTCTACCACTCCCACGGGCAGCGCATTCCATGCCCCCACCACTCTCTGGGTAAAGAACCCACCCCTGACATCTCCCCTATACCTTCCACCCTTCACCTTAAATTTATGTCCCCTTGTAACACTCTGTTGTACCCGGGAAAAAGTTTCTGACTGTCTACTCTATCTATTCCTCTGATCATCTTATAAACCCCTATCAAGTCACCCCTCATCCTTCGCCGTTCCAACGAGAAAAGGCCGAGAACTCTCAACCTATCCTCGTACGACCTATTCTCCATTCCAGGCAACATCCTGGTAAATCTTCTCTGCACCCTCTCCAAAGCTTCCACACCTTTCCTAAAGTGAGGCGACCAGAACTGCAAACAGTACTCCAACTGTGGCCTAACCAAAGTCCTGTACAGCTGCAACATCACTTCACGACTCTTGAATTCAATCCCTCTGCTAATGAACGATAATACTCCATAGGCCTTCTTACAAACTCTATCCACCTGAGTGGCAACCTTCAAAGATCTATGTACATAGACACCAAGATCCCTCTGTTCCTCCACCTGACTAAGAACACTACCATTAACCCTGTATTCCGCATACTTATTTGTTCTTCCAAAATGGACAACCTCACACGTGGCAGGGTTGAACTCCATCTGCCACTCCTCAGCCCAGCTCTGCATCATATCTAAGTCCCTCTGCAGCCGACAACAGCCCTCCTCACTGTCCACAACTCAACCTATCTTCGTATCATCTGCAAATTTACTGACCCACCCTTCGACTCCCTCATCTAAGTCATGAACAAAAATTACAAACAGCAGAGGACCCAGAACTGATCCCTGCGGAACTCCACATGTAACTGGGCTCCAGGCTGAGTATTTACCATCTACCACCACTCTCTGCCTTCGACCGGTTAGCCAGTTTTCTATCCAATTGGCCAAATTTCCCTCTATCCCATGCCTCCTGACTTTCCGCATAAGCCTACCATGGGGAACCTTATCAAATGCCTGACGAAAATCCATGTATACTGCTCTACCCTCATCCACATGCTTGGTCACCACCTCAAAGAATTCAATAAGACTTGTAAGGCAAGACCTACCCTTCACAAATCCGTGCTGGCTGTCCCTAATCAAGCAGCGTCTTTCCAGATACTCATAAATCCTATCCCTCAGTACCCTTTCCATTACTTTGCCTACCACAGAAGTAAGACTAACAGGCCTGTAATTCCCAGGGTTATCCCTATTCCCTTTTTTGAACAGAAAGAGGCCCTGTGGCTCATTGTGTCCACATCAGTCAATAACAACCATCTAGCTGTTGAAATCCCATTTTCCAGCACTTCACCCAGAGTTTTGTCTTCTTTGGCATCACAACATAGAATATGGATCACAGAACAGTACAGCACAGGTTCAGACCCTTCAACTCATTATCTATGTTTCTACTGACCATGATGCCATTCTATACTAATCCTATTAGCCTACATATGGCCAATATCCCCACCATTCCAAGCCTGTTCATGTACCTGTCTACATGCCTCTTAAATTTGCTATTGTATCTACCACCTCCTGTGACAGCATGCTCCAGGCACTTACCACCCTCTGTTTAAAAAACCTGCCCCACACAGCTCCTTTAAACTTTTCCCCCTCTCACCTGAAATCATGCCCCTCAGTATTTGACATTCCCATCCTGGGAAAAAGACTTGACTACCCACCCTATCCAGTCCCCTCATACTATCAGATCACCCCTCAGTCTTTGACGCTCCAACGAAAACAACTTATCCTTATAACAAATACACTCCAATCCAGACAACACCCTCTCAAAAGCCTTCACATCCTTCCTATTGTTTCACACTCTCCTCTTTTACAATACGGTCCCACTCGTTCGTAGATACTGAAGAGAAGTACTTGTTCAAGACCTCTCCTATCTCTTCCGACTCAATACACAGTCTCCCACTACTGTCCTTGATCGGACCTACCCTCGTTCTCGTCATTCTCAGGTTTCTCACATACGCATAAAATGCCTTGGGGTTATCCTTGATCCTATCCGCCAACGATTTTTCATGCCCTCTCTTAGCTCTCCTAATCCCTTTCTTCAGGTCCCTTCTGGCTATCCTGTATCCCTCCCCTGCTCTGTCTGAATCCTGTTTCCTCAACCTTATGTAAGCCTCCTTCTTCCTCTTTACCAGACATTCAACCTCTCTCGTCAACCAAGGCTCCCTCACACGACCATTTCTTTCCTGCCTGATAGGTACATACATATCATGGACACGTCGTATCTGCTCTTTGAAAAAGTTCCACATTTCCACCACATCCTTCCCTGACAGCCTATGCTCCCAACGTATGCTCCTCAAATCCTGCCTTACAGCATCGTAATTTCCCTTCCCCCAATTATAATATCTACCTTGTTGTGCGCACCTACCTCTCTCCATAACCAAGGTGAAAGTCACAGAATTGTGGTCACCATCACCAAAATGTTCACCCACTAATCTTACATTGGGGAACGCTAAATTTCTGTGCATCTAAATCACAAATTACCACACCCTCGGTAACAGATCGGCATCTGTACAAACATGATGGGCAAAACCACACCCTTCTCTGCTATAAGGTCAGTGTGGTTCGGTGTGATGTCTTCAGAGCTATCCAACTCCAATAATGTCCTAGCTCTGTAATCTCATCGATCCTGGACGATATATTCCTATCTCTAAATCGTACATTAATCATTGAAGCCCTCTTATCTCTGCAACACATACAGTCCATATATACCTCCTTTCTCTGAAATCTCCTCCAGTCTCGGCAACTATCGTTCTTACTGTTATAAAGCTCAAGTTGTTACCGCTCTCTCTTTAGTTGTAACTACTCCGATCTGCAGAAACCTCCAAATCATGCCACGAACAACCTCCAGCCCTGACAAATCTCATTATTTCCATAACCTCTTCCAGCCACTACAGTGTTCATTATATATGAAACTTTCTACAGCACCTACAACTCTCCATATCGCTTCAACTTCCTCCAGCCCCTACAATCTTCCCTGTTGTGAAGCCTACACCAATGCCTAACCATTGGGTAACATCCTCTTGTCTCCACAGTGCTCCTAATTCTGTTACCACCGTCTGTCCCTAAACAGTTTTATATATCTACAACCTCCACATTCTAATGCCCGCCCTAACTGTGAAAAGACCTCCATGCCTCCCCGTCTCTGAAACCTCCAGCAAATGTTAAAACTTCCCACATAGCTTTAACCTTTATTAGCCACTACAAGTTTCTTTATCTCGAAACACTTTTCCAGCTGCTGCAACACTCATCTATCACTGCGAAATCCTCCCAGAGTAGTAACATCCTTTTCAGGTGAACCTCATCTCATAAATCCCCTGCAGTGCCATTTCAAGATTTGTTGTATTTTATTGTTTTCTGCAAGTTCTCAATTTCAACCTCCTCCACCCAGAATGTCCCTTGCTATTTCTAAACTCTTCCAAACTTCGATCCACCTGTGTTTATGTGACCTTCTTCATGAAGAGGAGAGTTTGTCGAGACATGGGATGTTTGTGGGGTTCAGGGATGTCACGGAAGTAGGAATCAATACCGAAACGAGAGACTTTACAGAGGTGGGCAGGGGTATAAAACATGAAGCATATTACAGACAGGGGCAATTTGAAAGCACAGGAGAAGGAATCTGCGATTTTCCTTGTTGTGTATTTTAAAGGAAATTGCGATTGAGCTGCAAATATATAGTCCCATTATCAAGTGTGGAACCTTAATTATATGACAGTGGGACTCCGTAATGGAATATGTACCGGCTGCTGAGTCTGCACAGGTTGGGGAGAGTCTATAATCTTCTCGCTTGGATTTGGGTGCTCAGTTGCAGGATAGGTGAGAGCAGTTAAACATTTTCATTCAAGAGATGAAGCCTGTGATCTTCCTGATCTCATTGTGAGACTCTTTCCAGAATGGATGTGTGTAGCTATAAATGCCTCGTGCAATGAAACTTGTTCAGTTCTGAATTTAAATATATTCTATCTGTGTCCTGATGAGACACCGACCTGAAACAGTTAAAAGAGAAAAGACTCCCTGCAGGAACATCTCCCAGGTATAATGTTTTGACTAGCGGCCAACTCAAGAGAGTCTCAGAATCGAAAAGTTCAGTTGAAACGCATTGCAGTCAAAACACCATGTGTTTCAGCTGATGTGTAATGAATGTTCTCCATTGACCGTTATCTGTGCAGGTCGACAAGTCAGTTCTTCTGTCACAGTCTGGGCTGTATGTGTGTGCATACCATCCCTCAACCCACAACTCCCCTGCCAGTTATTTGTTTTCTCGTGCACCTGGAACCATGCATAACTCTATAATATCCCCAACTTGCAAACAGCTTCCTAACTCAGCAAGCCCCTCTGCAATTTACAGCCATGCTGGTCGCGAGCATTTCCTTTCATCCCTGAATTACTTCTTATCTTTTGAACAAGGCAAATGAAAAGACATTACAAATAGTATGAAACTGGTCAAATGTACTTGCCAGTGTGTAGATGTGGATGCAGAGAATTTGGTATTCAAGGCGTTTTCACCACTTATGCACGGCGGAAAAATAGGATAACACAGTGAAGTAGCATTATGTGTAAAGGATGGAATCAATACTGTTGTGACGCTAAACAAATTACATACCTACCTTTCCTGACCTCTCCCCTCATCCCAGTACATTAATCGTATCAGGTCCTGTCAAAATTCAAGAATTTAGAAATCTACACAACACGAAGGAGGTCACTCTCTACATTGACTGCACTGGACAAAAAGGAAGTGTGACCCAGCTTCATCCTGTTTTATGTAGCACCTTTTCTGAATCCGTGGACGTTGTGGGACCTCTGGTGGATATCGAGGAACACTTTAATTTTGTTCGTGTTGCTCTCCGAATGTTGGAACAAAGTTTCTCATGATGTCATCCCCAATCTGCCTCATTAACTATCTTTCCTGCCCGAAGGGTTCCTCCTCCCATCTGACACTCGTTCAATTATTTTTCCTTCAGTATAACAATTGCCCACTGCCTGGATATCCCAGAATGGAAACGACCACTCTGTTACAGCTGCCATTGTTAAAAATTCATTACTCTCTTGGATTTTCAATCCGAACCTGCCCTGGACTTGGCAGAGGGGGACAAACTGGGACCCACTTTGTGTCCAAGCCCCTGAGTTTCTTGTGGATGGCATTGTGCATGAGAGGGTCAAGATCTCCCTGCTGGGATGGCAGAGTAGACCATGAGACAAGACCCTTCCAGCTTGGAATGAATTTGGTCCCTAGGCCAGTGAGGTGCCAGCATTCTGGGTGAATTCCCAGCAGTGAAGGAAGGAGGTCAATGACCTTCTCCCCTCCAATCGACCACCTGCATTTTGTGAACCGCCCTTACTCTACCTCTGTCACTACACCCAATTCCCAGCAAGGCTCTTGTTCTCCCATTCTCACTGAATGCAATTCCTTCTCTCTTCTCCTCTCTAACCTATTCTGTGTCCCTCTCCCCAAATCTGCCTGGAGTCTTTGCTTCCTATTCAGGACACCTCGACACCTTTCCACACACTAAATGCTGTGCCAACCATCTCGTCATCCTTAATACCGCTTGGTAATTCTCACATTCCAGTGTACGGCAGAAAGAGCCAACAGGGATAGGGGTATGCTCAACATTCAGGTCCTCACTACTAAGAGGGCAACGAACCTGATCCCAACAACACGCGAGGCTTACTGACCGTGGTCCAGCTCCCAGACTAGTATTTGAGATTTTCCTTGACTCACTGTGCCAGGCACCTTGACTGACTGTTGGCAATAATGCAAAGCTTCTTGGTTTTGTGTCTGTGGTAAAGAACAAGACAACACAGCAGGCGTGTGAGTCTGCTAGCTTTGGGTGACGGGATACACTGATAAAGGCGGGGTGAGGCAAGGAAATAATTCTGCGAGAATTTAGGTCAGCTCAAAGTGAGGTGTATAAAAACACGCAGTGAGCAGCCCACAGGAACAGTCCATGCGCTGGGTGTGTGTGTCTGTGTCAACAGTTCTCTTGCAGCAGCAGTACAATGAGACTTGTCAGTACACTCTAAGCTGCAGCATTGAAGTACAAAATCGTACTGTAAGTTGGTCGGAGATGTGCTGCAATTTTACGGTGAGGCTGGCATGTGACAGATGTCAGCATTGGTGAGTGTGGAGTACATGCACTTTCTGTCTGTGCAGTGTCTCCTGAGACGTTTGTGTTCAAGATAGAATGCCGCAGGAGACAGAGGCGACATGGAGTTACTAGTTACCAGGTCTGAATTACACGTGCAATTCTCCATATTGAGTTTCCCCACAGTGAGTGGGAGGATGCTGAGAAGGTGTATGAGATATGAGCAGGTCGGGAAAGAGATACGTTGAGGTTGTGTGAGATAAAGGCTCAGCTCGCATGTCTTTGAATCGATCAGAACTTCCAGTATACAACGAGTTGCTGGAGGCAAACATAGTTGGTTGATTGGTTAAAAAATAATTCGTTATGTAAAGCCAGTTAACAAGTTTAAAATATTTCATTATATGAAACCAGTTGAAAAGGTTAATAACATTTATTGCATCGCGCCAGATGAATTAATCTTTAGTGTTGATGCTCGCTGATTGTAACAGCCACCCAGTAAATATAGTGTTGCCTTATTTGGATGCGACTCCCTCTATGTGACTGTATAATATCTTAAAAATCTGCTTTTCGATAATTCCGAGAACTCATGTCTCTGTATACATGGGCGATCGTCTCTCACCCTTCAGGACCGGAAATAAAGATGAAGGAGGTAAAGCCATATGTGCTTATGAGTGTTTGCTTCGTCTGATACGGGAGAGGGAAACAGTACGACAATATTAGAGTAGTCAGCAGGATCCAACTGACTGGATGGTGTCAACCACTGTCTCGAACATTGGTACTTCGAACCGGAAAGGACCACAAGGAAATATTTTAAACTTTGGTCCCTCTCTATATTCCTGTGTGTTGGAAACGGTCCCCTCGTTCGACTGCTCTTTACTCTACAGAATCCTCGAACGGAAATCAGTTCAGTCGAGAGACACAGATTAGTAAGTGCGCTGACAAACAGAGGTTTGAGTCCTTTGAGTTTAAGTGAGGTTCAAGACCACTGCGCGGTATTGGGGGTGGGGAAGATTGTCAACTCCGCTGTGCTTAATTGGGATTCGAGAGCCCATGATGAGTAACGTGGGAAAGGGGCTAATGTCGCCCAGTGGTGAAATTTGAGGCTCTGCGAGTCTCTGATCTGAGGCAAGAGAGTGGCTTGGACTGTGGCACCATGTGTTCCGCTGCGAGAGTTTTAGCCTTTCCTAAGTGTAACATCAGTGAGAGGATGCAAACACTAAAAAAAAAAACGAGAAGCACGTAAATTAAGGTTGCACGAAAATTTCGGTTGCAAAAGGAAAGTTTGAATGTAAATTGTTCCATGATGAGATTATTCGATGTTTATAAATTTTGGTTTGCTTACATAGTGGTTTGGAAAATCCTTTTAAGTAATTGTTACACCTTGTTTGAATCAAGATCTCAATTCAGTGTGCTTTGTGGGATATGTAGTGAGGCAGATTTATTTTTCATATTGGAATTGTATAACATTATGTATTTGAAAATTATGAGGCTTGTAACCTTAAAGCGGCTAGATTAAACACTTGATTTGTTTTAAATTCTGCAATGCCAGTTCAAAAAAAAAGTTGTGTCAGTGGTCATGCTTGAAGCAGATGATCGCACTGTATTAAATTATCTTCGCTGCTGTATTTTTAATGCAGAGTGTTCACAATCTGAAGATTGCATTTCGAGTTTGATGTTTTCTGAGAATATTCGATCTTAAGGCTTAGATGTTTCAGTTCTGTTAATTATTGTTAAGACTTCATTTGGCCGTTTTATGTTCCAAATTCAAAGAACGTTGGTCTCTACCAAAGTTGCCACAATAATTCCGAATGTTTTATTCGAGCAGTTTCACTAGGACACCATATTTTAAAATATTTTGTATTTGTTTCCCATGCATATTTGACATTTAAATTTGAACTGAAACTGCCTCTTCAATTGCTAAAGCACAGGAATAATTTTCATGTTTTCTTGCTGTTCCATACTTTTGAAATACTTTTACTAACAGCTTTCATATTAGGCAAGTATCAATTTATTAAAGGAAAATCATTTTAATAACCTGAATTCTGTCACAAGATTTTCGGATCATTGATTGTTGTTTATAATTTACTTAATTGTTTAGGCACTACAATTTAGAATTATATTCATTGAATGAAACTTAAAAATGTCATAAATAGTGAACAGAATAACAGACTTAAGGAATTCAAAGCATTTTGAAATAGGCAGACGCAAATTAGTGTATTTAAATGTGTGACTGTCTTCATACTGATAACTATCTTGGCAAGGAAGAAATAAGAGAGGAAATGCAAAGATACTTTCAGCAGCTAACATCGTCTCCAGCGTGTCTCCATTCACATGTTAAGTCCGCCTTCAGACCACCGTCCACCCCTCCACAGACCGATCCAATTGATTCAATCTGATCCCCAGTCATGAGCACGAAAATGAAGAAAGTAGCAAAAATGAAGAGAAGGTCGGTGCGTTTTTTTTTCCGTGGCCTTCCGCTGGGCATTAAAACCGTGCGTTTTATCTTGTCTCACGATAATTGACGGGTCATGAAGTTTCACTGGTCACGCTAACAACAGAAGAGCCAGTTAGCGTTTTTCCATTTAACAGCCAAGCGGGAACAGATACAGCATAGAATGCAGCATTCACCTCGTCTGCAGCTGTAGCTGCTGCACTGTACACTCAGATGCGCTGGTATCCTCCATCTGAAGCATCTCGGAAGGATGGAAGACTCGTCAGTTTTGTTAAGTATTTAACTGCCCTTATCCAAGAATTCAGATGGTTCTGAGGAGTGATGCAAGGACACACTTAATTTTGTTTTTAGGTTTAACTTTACTGGAGCAGCGTTGAAAGAACAGGTGTGTCTAAGTCGAGAAGAAACATTCTTCTCGACTTAGAGAAGATTGGAGTGGTCATTAAGGACTGTGGAATTAAGAACTTTCCTGGTGAATGTTTTTCCCACATAGGAGAAGTCTTCAAATTCGATTCAAAGTAACGGACAAATGAATGTTGTTGTTAGAATCATAGTGTGCTGTGTGTCAATAACTTGCTTAAATGTTGGCTGTCAGATTCTCATGATAACTCAAGGTGATTTTGAGTAGTGTGAGACAAAGGCTTAGCGAGCATGACTTTAACCAGATTAGAACTTGAGGTAAACAATGAGGTGCTGGAGGCAAGGGTACTGCTCAACGAGGTGGAAAAGCACTCATAATGATAAACCAGTTAACAAGGGGAAAACATCATTATATAAAGCCATTTAACAAGGCGTAAATGCATTCAGTATGTTAAAGCAGTTAACAATTTGAAAAGCATTAATTATGTGAAGCCAGTTAACAAGATTAAGAACATTCATTGTATAACGCTAGATGGCTTAATCTTTACTGTTGATGCTTGCTGAATGTAACGGTCATCCAATCAATATAGTTCTTGCCCTACTTGAATGCAGCTCCTTGAATGTCTGAATAATCTGCTGTTCAAGAGAAAACCGAAAACTCGTGTCTCTGTGCACATGGGCGATCGTTCACTCACCCTCTGGAACCAAGAATAAAAATGAAGAACGTGAAGCCACACTGTATTTCTGAGTGTTTGCTTCGAATGACATGGGGATCGGGAATCGGGAATCAGACGACAACATGAAACTACAAATTGATGAGATAAGATTGACATTAATGTGACTGTTGATCATCTGTAATAATTCAATCAGCAATTGGCCAAGACCTTCCTGAAACCTCGTCTTAAAAACAATACGGCATAGGAACAGGGTCTTCGGCCCATCAAGCCTGCAATGACACATGATATCTTTTGAAAGTTGTGAAAATTTCTCTATCTTTCCATTCACTCCTTAGTCATCTATGTTTCAAGATACCTCTTAATTGTTGCTTCTGTACCTTCTCCTACAATCTCATCTATCAGAGCATTTTCACATTCTGTCTGGAACAGGGGCAAAAAAAATCTTGCTTCTCATAGCTTCTTCAAACTTTCCTCTTTGTAACTACAATCTATGGCTCCAGTAATTGATATTTCTAACCTGGGAAAAAAGCTCTGAGAACGACTGGTTGGGCCGAACGGCCTTTTTCCATACTGTAGGGAATCTAAAATAAACTATTCTATCCACATCTCGCATAATTTTGTAAACCTCGATCAGGTAGCCCCTGAGCCACTGATGTCGAATTGAAAATAAACCAAGCTTGCTCAATTATTCCTCACGCCTAATATCCTCCAAACCAGAGAACATACCGGTAACAGTTTTACATGCCATCTCCCACACCTCTAAATCCTTTTGCTGATCGTGTAACCAATCCTGTATGCAATATTCCAAAGTGGCCGAAGTAATGTTGTATTTAGCTGCAACATGAGATGCCAATTTTTATACTGTGTGCTCTGATTACTCTGTGCATGCATGCGATAGGCCTTCTTGATCACACTGTTCATACTGGTGAATTCAGTTCCAATTTCAGAGAACTGCAGCTTGTATGCGTCGATCCTGTCGGATTTTGAAGCAACTTAGAGTTATTCAATTTATCATATATTTCCCTTCTGCAGTAGACCTTGCACAATGCCTCACCTCGCAATTGTCCAGATTAAATTACATCTGCATTTTCTCTATGCCAGCGTCCAGCCTACCTGTATCCTGCTGTAACTCTGCCAATCATCCTGACGATCCGCAACTTTCCAAATGTATTCTCAGATCTCAGATCTCGCATTTCCAGTGCGAGCAGCAGCGAAGGTAAGACCGTTTGGTTTTAAAAGTGCTTACCGGTAGCGGGCAGCGGTGTTTTTTTTATCCTTTCACTCTCTCTTCACAGAAAGAGCGGGAGCACCAGGGGGAAGTGACGACGACCAGAGGGGCAGCCG
>NC_057717.1:64146099-64151334 GCF_004010195.1 Chiloscyllium plagiosum | reverse complement strand
TGATTGTTAAGTATTTGGATTTCCTCCCACAGTCCAAAGATGTGCAGGTTATGGTGGAGTGGTCATGCTAAATTGCCATTAGTGCTCAGGCTAGGAGCTTAGCCAGGGGTAAATATAGTGTAGGGGAATGGGTCTGGGTGGGTTACTCTTCAGAGGGTCGGTGTGGACTTGTTGGGCCGAAGGGCCTGTTTCCACACTGTAGGGTTTCTGTTCAAAGCTGCTGTTGGCGGAAGAATTGAGAAGTGGGGACACTGATGTAAAGAAGTCGGCAAAAGACCCAAAGGTGACATGAGGCAAGATTGAGAACAACGGACCTGGAATCCTTCACTTGAGGATTTGATGGTGGATTTCTAAAGGAGAACTATCTAGGGACAATTTAAAATGCTGCAGGGCTGCGAGGAATTTGTGAGGGGAGTGGCACTGACTGAAGATGCCCTTATAGGGCGCTAGCACAGACAGTCATCACGGGCTGAGTGGCCTCTCTGTGTGCTGCAACCACGGTATCATTCTGTGAGGCACACATTCACATCACATGTCGATGGGGAGATGCTGGTGCACTTTGGCTTCGTCTGCTGGCAGGAGGGAGCAGACTGCTGCCAGATTAAATAATGAGACTTTTCCATTGCTATAATTCATGGCAAAACAGCAACCGTCACTGAATTTTCAGCCTGCGATGTTTCTGACAACCGCAGGGTGCTGGATACAAAGACTCAGACCAAGCTTCATTTAATTATGCAAATGAATGTAATTGGAATCAAGTGTTTTAATTAATTACTCATAAATGAACAGCTTTTGCCTTGCATTATTTGTGTATCCCGCTGCCTTGTTTCCACCCTCTCTCACTGACTATCTCCATCTATATCCTCTGCTCTCTCTCTCCTTCTGCCGCCCTTTTTGTCCATTTATCTGGAGCCTGTTTTTCTTGTTCTGTGTCACTGTTTCTCTCCTGGACAGCTGCCCTGTCCCTTACTCCTTTTCTTGGTCTCTCACTTTTTGCCCCTTGATTTTCTTGAGTTCTTTCTGACAGCATTCCTACTCTCTGTCTTCCTAAGGCTTGGTCCATTTCTATCTTTCTCGCTCTCTCTTTGTCTTTCTGATTGCAGCAATGCCTCTTTGTCGATCCAACTATTTCTCACTTCCCTGCATTCTCTCTTGGTGTTGCTATCTGATGCATTCTGTTCATTAGATTCTTTGTCTCTGCTTGTCTCTTTAACAATTTCTCTCCGTCCATCACTCTCTGTCCTGCTTTTGTCTCTCCCTCCCTAATCTGGCTTTGCTGGTGACAGAATCATTTCTCTCGTCTATTCCCAGGTATAGAATATCCCATAGTTTACCATCTAAATGACCATGGGAGACCAGGCTCTTTGGCTGCAATGTCCAGAGTCTGGTGCTAGAAAATTACAAGGATCAGGGAAATCGACATTTCAGACAAGAGCCCTTCAAAAGGAATGACTTTAGCCTGAAATGTCAATTCTCCTGCTCCTCGGATGCTGCCTGACCGGCTGCGCTTTTCCAGCGCCACACTCTCAACTCTGATCTCCAACATCTGCAGTTCTCACTTCCTCCTCTTTGACTACAGGGGGCTTCACTGCTCAGTTGAATATTGACCTTCCCTGATGGCCACACAAATGTACCTTGTAGTTGTTAAGAAAATTCGGTTGGAGAAGGGACACCATTTATTCAGATCCCACCATTTACAACTTCACAGTGTTTACACGGCAGCATATGGAGGACAGAAAGATCCCACAAACCCCAATGTGATAAAAGATCTGTTTCCATGACATTTATAGGAAGGATGTGGAGGCATTGGAACGGGTGCAGAGGAGGTTTACCAGGATGTTGCCTGGTATGGAAGGAAGATCGTATGAGGAAAGATTGAGACACTTGGGGCTGTTTTCATTAGAGAAAATAAGGTTTAGGGGTGACTTGATTGAGGTGTACAAGATGATTAGGGGGTTAGATAGGGTCGACAGTATGAACCTTTTCCCGCGTATTGAGTCGGGTGTTACAAGGGGGCATAGCTTTAAATTAAGGGGGGGTAGATATAGGACTGATGTTAGGGGTAGGTTCTTCACTCAGCGAGTCGTTAGTTCATGGAATGCCCTGCCAGTAGCAGTGGTGTACTCTCCCTCTTTATGGGCATTTAAGCGGGCATTGGATAGGTATATGGAGGATAGTGGGTTAGTATAGGTTAGGTGGGCTTGGATCGGCGCAACATCGAGGGCCAAGGGCCTGTACTGCGCTGTATTCTTCTATGTTCTATGTTCTATGTTCTATGTACAGTCACTAAAACACCCTTTCAATACTCTTCCGCCTTCTATGACCAAGCAGTTCTGCATCCATTTTACTGACTGACCACTGATCTAATTTGACTACACCTTCTGTATAAGCCTGCCATAAGGAACCATATAAAGGCCTTGCTAAGTTCAATATGGCAAACTTCCTCAAAATGGCCATAAATTCATCAATCAAAATTCTGACTTTTTCAAAATAAACAATCAAATTTATGAGACACAATTTTCCCGACGCAAAGCCATGTTGACTTTCGCTAATAAGCCCTTATTTTTCCAAATGTGCGTGAATCATTTATCTCAGAATCTCCAACAATTTCCCTTCCACTGACGATCGGCTCACTGGATTTTTTTTTGGAAATTTCTTGCATTAACCCTTTTAGCCTTCTTCAACTAAGGAAAATATATGAGCTATTCTCCAGTTCTCTAGAACCTCTCTTGTGACTGAAGAGGAAACACCAAGTGTGCACAAGTCCTCTGCAATTTATTCCCTCCCTTCCCTCGGTATTCTGGGATTAAACACATCATATACTGGAGACCTGTTTACATTAATGCTTTTTCGAAACCCACAGCACATCCTCCGTTTTTTAATATTGAAATGCTCTGGAATATATACATCTCCTTTTCTCGACTGACCATGAACCATGTCCTTATTCATTTTTTCAATGCAGGTGCAAAATTTTCGTGAAGGACTTCACACACTTCCTCCAACTCCATGCATTAACTCCCTCCTTTGCCGTTGAGTCGACTACGCTTTCAATGGCTACCCTCTTAATCCTGATTATCTGATTTTGGATTTTCCTTAATCCTGTCTGTCAAAGACACAACACGTTGCCTTTTAGCCCTCCTAACTCCTTGTTATGCATTTGCTGTGTGTTATTTAAAATGTTTTTCGAGGCCTTCAAGTGTCTTCCGTTTCCAAACTTTTAGAAGTGGTTCCTTGCTGTTCTTGACTGAACTCATAATTTCTCTTGTCATCAGGGATTTCCACATCTTGCCACCCTTACCATCCTATCTCTATGACTAGATCTTATATTTTTAAATGCAGTAACATCCAGAAATGTCTGGTGGGTTCTCAGAAAATTCTCCCTGATTCCTCACGACAGCCCACATTGGTGATGAACCTTGAAGGTTCAATTCAAACTCAGAACCATATACAAACTTATTACAACCAAACACCAGCTAGTAAATGGTTTATAATGTATTCTGTTTATGGTCCTCACATATTTTCGTTCTCTGCATTTGAAAGAAATCTGCTAAAAATTGCTTGACGTTTCTTGCCACCATCATTTCATACACACTATTTGGTCTTTAATTTCATTTTGAATCTCACCCCTTCACATTCCACATGCCACACGGTTTTCTGTAGTTTTGAGTTCCCATCAGCTGATGTAAGGTCCCCTGTTCTGCCTGTGATTTGCTATACTTACACAGAGCTCTATATTTAGCAGGTTGACCATATTTACTGTGTGAGCACATATTTTCTTGGAAACATTGTGTTCTCCCGTCAGACTATCTGCGACTTCCCTGATCCTGATTTATCCTCGCGTTATTGTTTCCTGTTCACTTGAATGAAATCTCATCAAAGCTTTATAAAATGAGACTGGGGCATACTAGGACTCTAATTCTTCGTCTGGCTTTGTCCTTTACAATACTTACGTTAGAATCAAATGCATGATAATCACTATTCCGTGAATTCTGCACTATCTTTTCCAGATGACAGTGGTAATGATTGTGGATGGTGCTCTCGAAGGAATGTTATGGCACTCGCAACTGCGGCTAAGTGTTGGTCGTGGAGAGAGGATGTGATTGTTGATGGGGACCATTCAATTGGCTACGTAGTCTTTAATCATGTCAAACTGTTTGAGTACTATTGGAACTACAGTTATTCAGACAAATGGAGATTATTCCATCATATTCCTGACTTGAACCTCGGAGATACCGGACACGATTTGGCAAAACAGAATAAAATTTAGTAACGTCGAGAGTGTGGTGCTGGAAATGCACAGCAATTCAGGCAGCATAAGAGGAGCAGCAGAATCCGCGTTTCGGGCATAAACACTTCTTGATCCTGATGGTCTTTGATGAACCTGAGAATGTTAGTGCCAATGGATTCAGAAATGGTACTGTCTTTGGATATTGAATAGCGATGGTGATATTGTTTATAATGCTTATTGGCTAACATTTGTGTGGCACGAATATTACTTGTCAAAAGTCAGCCCAAGCCTAACTTTTGTCCAGGTCTTGGTGCGTTTGGACTGGTTTTGTGCTCTGAGGAGTTGAGAATTATCAACTTACGAGCAAACCTCATTCCATCTGACCATATGAAGAAGCGAGCTTGCAGTCAACTGGTTTTTCAAAGTACCTGTTGCCTTTGTTGTTCTAGATGACAGTGGGTTTAGAAGGTGTTGTCTAATAAGCCTTGATGCAGTGAATCTTGTCGATGGTTTTCACTGCTACTACTGAGCATCAGTGGTGGAAGGGTTTTGTCCTGGGTTATTCCTGAGATGCAGTCTCTCATAGGTTTTAGAGAGTCTGCAGGTGAGATACTCATTGCAGAATTGCAGGCCTCTGAAATTCTCTCGAAGATTATATTATTTATGTGGCTATCCAAGGGCAATTTCCTGGCAATGGTGGCACCCACGTTGATGATAAATACCCTGTTGACGACTCAGTCATAATAATGCTATTGAAACTTCAAGACTGATGGTTTGGTTCTTTATTGTTATATTTGTCTAATATTGGGGAGGAGAGGGCGAGAGTGCTGAACGGAAAAACAGAGGCGGGGTAGAGTGGGAGATGGGATAGAAAGGGGGGATGTATTTGGGGAGAGAGGCGCGACAGAGACAGAGAATGTGGGAGTAGAGACAGCGAGTTGGGGAAGGCGAGAGCGTGTGAGTTGGGAGAGAGGGAAGATAGAATACGTCAGTAGGAGAAAGAGAGA
>NC_057717.1:64124393-64145994 GCF_004010195.1 Chiloscyllium plagiosum | reverse complement strand
CAGACAGAAAGAGAGTGGCGTGGTCAGAGAGAGTGGGCGGGAGAGGGGAGAGAGGGAGTGTGTGGAAAGTCTGAGTGGGGCAAAGAGAGAGAGGGGCTGAAGAAAGTGTGTGCGTGTAAGAGAGTGAGTGGGGGAGAGAAAGTCGTTTGGATAAAGATAATCTGTGAGTGGGAGAGACCGAGGGAACGAATGAGACCAGAAGGGAGGAAGGGACTGAGCGACACCTGGAGGGCGGGCATGGGTGAGCCTGGGTGGGAGAGCACAAGTGAACAGGTGAGGCCGGGAAGGAAGGAGCAAACGAGCCTGGGTTGGAGAGAGCGCGTGAACGAAAGAGTCCAGGAAGAAGTGAGTGAGTGAGGGTGGGTGGACAAGATGAGCGAACGAGTGAGACTGGGATGGGGGAAATGAATGTGTCTGGGTGGGAGAAATTGAGCGAACGAGTGAGACTGGGAGAAAGGGAGTGAACGAGCCTGGATGGGAGAGAGCGAGCGAACGAGCAAGACCAGTATGGAAAGAGCAAGTTAACGAGTGGGAAGGGGAGGATTTAGAGAATGAGCGTTTGTGGGAGAGAGTGAACGACCATGTGAGACCAGGAGGGAGGGAATGGGCGAGCCTGAGTGGGAGAGAAATATGAATGAGTAAGACCGAGAGGGACCATGCGAGTGAGTTGGAGTGGGAGAGAGGGATTGAACGAGCAAGACTGGGAGTGACGGTGCGAGACTTGATGGGAGAGAGCGAGCAAGATAAAGCAGGAGGGAGCGAATGGGCCAGGGTGGGAGAGTGAAAGCGAATGAATAACAACAGGAGGGATGTCGCGAGTGAACAGGTGACAGCGGACAGACAGGGGAGCGAGCGATGAAGCCCGGCAGGGCAGGCGTGAGTGTTACTGGGAGGGAAAGAGGGAACAAAACTGAGTGGGCAGCAGCGAGTGAGGCCAGGAGGGAGGGAGCGAGTCAGCCTGGTTGAAAGTGAGACAGCGAACAAGGGAGACCCAGAGGGACGGAGGGAATGTGTCTGTGTGGAGAGTGTAAGCCAATGAATGAGACCGTGTGGTAGAGAGCAAGTGAACAGCTGAGATCAGGAGGGAGGGGATGGCCGATTGAGTGTGAATGGGTGGGAGAGAACAAGAGAACGAACTAGCTTGACTATGATGGAAAGAGCAAACGATCTTATGTTTTAGACTGCGAGAGCGAGAGACTGAGAGAGCGAGTGATACCTGAGCAGAGTGAGCGAGTGAGCCCTGGTGTGAGAGAGCACGTGATAGATTGAGGTTGGGAGGGCGGGAACGAGTGAGCCTGGATGGGAGAGAGTTAGTTAATGAGGGAGACGAGGAAGTACGGATGGAGCCTTTTTGTGACAAAGCGAACAAATGAGCCCAGGTGGAAGGGAATGAGTGAGCCTGCGTGGAAGGGATCGAGTGAAAGAGTGAGACCAGGAAGAAGGGAGTGATCCTTGGTAGAAGAGAGCAAGCGAGACCAGACAGGAGTGAGAGAGTGACCCTGTGGGGGAACCGAGATCAGCGAAATAGCGAGACCTGCAGGGAGGAAGCATGCGAACCTGCTTGTGATAGAGATTATATTAGATTCCCTACAGCGTGGAAACAGGCCCTTCGGCCCAACAAGTCCACACCCACCCGCCGAAGCGCAACCCACCCAGACCCATTTCCCCTCTGACTAATATACCTAATACTATGGGCAATTTAGCATGGCCAATTCACCTAACCTGCATATTTTTGGAATGTGGGAGGAAACCGGAGCACCCGGAGGAAACCCACGCAGACACGGGGAGAATGTGCAAACTCCACACAGAGAGTCGCCTGAGGCAGGAATTGAACCCAGGTCTCTGGCGCTGTGAGGCAGCAGTGCTAACCACTGTGCCACCGTGCTGCCCAGTATTGGGCGATCCTGGATGGGAGAGTGCTAGCGAACGAGGGAGCCTGGAAAGTAAGGAGCAAGCATGCCGAAGTGGAAAGAATAAGACCGAGATGGAGGAAACGATCCTTGATGAGAGAGAGCGAGTGAGACCAGGTGGGAGGGGGCAAGTGAGACTGGGTGGGACCGAGCGTGCGCACTAACGAGATCTGGAAGGAGAAAGCAAGCTAGCCTGGTTGGGAGAGAGGAAGCGAACGAATGAGATCACCAGGGAAGAAACGAAGCTACCCTCGTGGGAAAGAGCAAGCGAATGAATGAGACTTTGAGAGAGGAAATCAGCAATCCTGGGTGAGAGAGAGCGAGTGAACGAGAAAGATGAGGAGGGAGGAAGCGAGCCTTTCTGGGGCAGAGCGAGCAAACGAGCGAGACTAGTGGAATTGAATGAGTAAGCATGCGTTGGAGGGAGCGAGTGAAAGCGTGAGACCAGGAGAGAGGAAGCGATCCTTGGTGGGAGAGAGCGAGAGAGACCAGGCGGGAGAGGATGAGTCAGTCTGGGTGGAACCAAGCGTGCAAACGAGTGAGATCTGGAGGGAGGCAGCAAGCGAGTCTGTGTAGGAGAGTGTGAGCAGACGAGTGAGATCTGGAGGGAGGGAGCAATCGATCCTCTTTGGGAGTGAATGAGCGAATGAGTGAGACAGGAGGGGAGGGAGTGGGAGAACAGTTGCGAGTGTGAGAGAGGGAGTGAACGAGCAAGTGAGCTTGGGAAGGAGGGCGTGAGTAACCTGGAGAAGAGAGAGAGCGAAACTGGTCATGACACCACGAGTGAATGACTGAAATTGGCAGGGAGCAGTGAGTGAGCGAGGCTGAGTGGGAGACATCAAGCGAACGTGTGAGACAGGGAGGGAGAGAGTAATTGAGCCAGTGTTGGAGAGACCAAGCGAGCGAGCGAGAGCTGGAAGGATGGAGCGAGCGAACCTGACTCGGAGAGAGTTAGCGAATGAGTGAGATCAGGAGGGAGGGGACACGTGAAGAACTGAGACCGGCAGAGAGGGAGCTAGTGAGCCTTGTTGGGAGAGAACGAGTGAACGAAAGTGACCAGGAGGGAGCTAGTGAGCGAGTTTACGTGAGAGACAGCAAGTTATCGAGTGACACTAGGAGGAAGGAAGTGACCAAGACTGGGTGGGAGCAAGCGAGTGACCGAGTGGCACTGTGATGGAAGGAGCCCAGTTGGGAGGGAACGAGTGAAAGAGCGAGCCTGGGAGGGAGGAAGAGAGTGAGCTTGTGAAGGAGAGTGCGAGCGAATAAGTGAGCATGGGAGGGAGGGTAGGAGCTATCTGGAGGAGAGATAGCGAGCAAACCAATGACACTAGGAGGGAGCGTGTGAATGAAACCGTATGGGAGTGAGGGAGAGAACGAGTGATATCTGGAAGTGAGGGAGTGAGTGAGTCTGGGTGGGAGAGAGCAACAAAATGATTGAGACCGGATGTGAAGCAGGGATTGAGCCTGGGTGGGAGAGAGCAACAAAATGATTGAGACCGGATGTGAGGTCGGGAGTGAGCCTGGGTGGGAGAATGTAAGTCAACAGTGACACCAGGAGAGAAGGAGCGAGCAAAACTTGGTCGGAGAGATCGAGTGACTGAGAAAGACCTGGAGGGAGGGAGTAATTGAGCCTGTTTGGGAAAGAGAGAAAAATTAAGTGAGACTGGGTTGGATGGAGCAATGAGCTTGTGTGGGACAGAGCAAGCGAACGAGTGTGAATGGGAGGGTTGAAGCGAGCGAGCCTGGGTTTGGAGAAAGCGAGAGGAAAAGCGAAGCGACGGACTGAGATCTAGAGAGAGGGGCAGAATAAGAGTTGTGGGAGAGAGTGAGTAAATGTTTGAGACTGGACAGCAGGGAGAAGGCGAGCTTGAGTGACAGAGTTCAAGAGAATTAGTGAGATCGGGGGCAGGCATTGACCTGGAAATGTATGGGAGAGAGCAAGAGAAAGGGTGAGACTGTGATGGCAGGAACAGAGGAGCCATGGTAGGAGGGTGCGAGTGAAAGAACGAGACGGGAGGGAAGGAGCAACCAAGCCTTTGTCGGAGAGAGGGGGTGAACTAGGGCGTCCAGGAGGGAGGGTACGAGCCATTCGTAGTGAGAGAAACTGACCAAGCGAGTGAGCCTGTGAAGGAGTGTCTGACTCATTCTGTTAGGGAGAGAATGAGAGAATGAGTGAGACTGAGAGGAAGGGGCCGAGCAAGCCTTGATGAGCCAGAATGAGGGGCTGAGTGAGATCAAGAAGGAGGGAGTATGGAAAATAAAGAAGACGAAAGCATAGGAAAGGTTAAAGCATGAAGACCACAGGCAGTACCTCACTCTCGCTACTGTGAAAGCCAGGATGGGATAACCATAGTGGAACATTCTTACACCTAATAGCAGACTAAGGTTAAGGCTGAAAGGTCCCTATGGCGAGATGGGATAACACAAGCAATAAAGCAAGTTTCTCTCTTAAGTGTCATTATGGCAGGATTGGGACAATAAATATTTGGGACACAACAGTAAAATATCTAATTAATAGTCTGTAGAGTCAGCTTGAGACAGGAGACTATTGTAACAGATGGAATAGATAAATATCTATCATGACAGTTTCGTCTGGAATTGAAGATCACTAGCACAGTTAGCAATAAATATCTAACCATGACATTAGAATAACATTAAGTAGAATGTACAATTAAATAGATAGTGGGAACTAATATCACTGGTTTGTTGAGTAGCGAGAGTGAGGTACTTTGATAATAATAGTTGGACATGTTGATAAGCTAACAGAAACATGATAAAAAGATGTAAAAACCCATGGACGCTGAGAATCTGCTTTCTCGGTGACACGGCTTTTTGTTTGCAAATGAAAGAACTACTTCTTTAAGAACTTTCTGCATCTCCTGGTGGTTCTCTATAATTTCTCCACAACAGATTTGGCTCTGCGAGCAGGGTCGTGCAGAGACCCACCTGGGAAGAGCGCTTTTTTGTCCACCGGACGCACTCACGAGACTGACAAATAAGGGTATCCAACAAAAAAAGCATTTTTGCTGTGAATACGGATTAGATTCTTTTGTCTTCGACTGGTCCTTGGGGACTCAGAGGTACGGGAACCTTCTGGAGAGTCTCTCCTATCCAGTATCCAAAAGCGAGGGGTAAATAGCTGCTGAAGGAGACGTGGAGAATGAATTGGTCAAGAAAACCGCGCAGTGGGGTAAGGGGTGAGTAAGAATAGAAAGTAGCATTTGTTGAGTAAAAATTCCACGTGGTGTATATAAGACCCTATAGATAGATTGGGCAGAAATATAAGAACCAAAAGGTGGATAGGGAAAAAACTAAAAGACCCTATCGATAGACAGGGAAGAATAAAGAAGGATTTTTTTTTAAGTAAGACCCAATAGATAGATAGGGCATAATAAATAAGAGGAAATTGTTTTATAAGACCTAAAGATAGGTAGGGCTGTCGAGATAAGGCGAATTTTTTCTACTGGAACCTGTTTAGAAAGCCAGCAAATTGGCAGTGGATGATTAAAAGTAAAATACAGAGAATAGTCGTAGTGTTATCGTGTTACTAGACTCTCAAGTGTTTTACATAAGGTATGTAGGATAACAGGACTTTTGAAAATGAGAAAAAGGGTTTGTCTAAGTAAGGTTCTGGCTGAGAGAGATTGATGTGTGTGTGTCTGTGGGAGAGACTGAGAGAGAGAGAATTTATAATTTAAACAGTGTGATCTGATTTGTAGATATAATTTTTAGTTGCTGGTTAAATGTTTGTGTTTTGATTTTATGTTGAACTGTAAGAATCTAAGGTAATTTTGTTTGAGAGAGAAAATTCTCAAGAAACCGTTAGTGATTGATGCAGTTTGAAGGTGCAGTGTTAGATTGGTTTAGGTTGAATGAATGAGAATAGGTTGCTTGTATTAACTAACTGCACTTGACGACGATTAGAAATTGATAGATTGGTAAGGGAGAATTGCAAGTTATAAAGTTAGGAATTGCTTATACTATTGACAAAGTACAATGGACTTGAATGGTATGAGGAAGGAATCTATGAAAGCTAAGATTATACATTTATTGAACTAAGATATATCGTTGGATGGATAAAGGGACTGCAGTTAAGATACTGAGTAAGAAATTACCAGTGGCAGGAAATGATATTGTCAAAATTTCCGAGAAATGGGATAAAAGAACTAAGGATTTATTGACTAACTGGCCAAAATAAGGTACTTTTAATATACAGGTAAAA
Organism: Chiloscyllium plagiosum; assembly: GCF_004010195.1. Classification (NCBI taxonomy): domain Eukaryota; kingdom Metazoa; phylum Chordata; class Chondrichthyes; order Orectolobiformes; family Hemiscylliidae; genus Chiloscyllium; species Chiloscyllium plagiosum. The sequence continues at coordinate 64,139,862 of NC_057717.1, read as the reverse complement.
TGCTACTTTCTCCCCACCCCCACTCTCCTCTCATTTATCTCTCCACTCATCAGGTATTCGGCCTGTCTTCCTGATGAAGGGCTTTTGTCCGAAGCGTCGATTTTCCTGCTCTTCCGATGCTGCTTGAACTGCTGTGCATTTTCTGCACCACTCTAATCTAGACCTTTGATATACATATGTGCTATTTGATGGAAGGATTTATTAAGAACGGTAAGCCGTAAGGTAAATCTAAAAATAGAAACCAAAAAAAGGGATCAGGAGGTGGAAATACTGAAACTTTTCAGTAAAGAGGGTGAGGAACTGAAGGTAGCTTGTCAGACATCTGTGTTGACGAGGAAAGCTGCAAAAGAACAAGCCGAGCAGTTACGGGAAACAGAAAAAACAAAAATCAGCTCCCCCTCTATACCCAAATGTGGAGGAGTTGAATAGTCCTCATGCCTCATCGAATGAAAAGGCATTAAAGCAGTGTCCAGTAATAAAGGGAACAGTAGAAATAGAGAGACAGAATGGGATGAAAGTGCGGAAGACAAAAATTAACTGAGGGAAAGAAGAGAAAGAGAGCAAAGGGACAGGCCGGAGCAAATAGAAGCTACACAACGAGAGCACGAAAAGCTGAAGCATGGGATTAGTGTGCGGCGTGGGCTACGGGAACGAAAGGCAATTGAAAAATACTCATGGCGATATGAAAGAAGGGCTGAGAAGAAAAGCAATGAAAGAGAAGGACAGCAAGCAAAAGGATGAAGAGAGACAAGAAAAGAAAAACGCTCCAGTACCAAAAGAATTGGGGGAATTAGAAATAGCATCGTTTAAGAGCCCGGGGATGGGGGTGGGGGTGTGGGGGAGGTAATGAGAAGTACTGTCAATCAAGCGAAAAAGGGGCAACAGGGAAGGCTGCTAACAGCCACAATACATTCCCTGAGGAACTCATGATCTGGAAGGGATGAAGAATGCGCTGCCCAGTTTATACGAGGGAGCGAGAAAGTGGATCAGGGGTGGTGAAGATGAAAGCACAGGGCGATTCCGAGCTATAGGAGACTTGAAGACACTGCTGGTGAGGTTGGTAGGACTCCCGAAATTAATGGAAATTATGGTCCAAGTCCGTTTGAAAAGTGCGGGCAGACAATCCAATGATTGATGGAGTCAGATTTGATCGAGTGAGACAGAATGCATGGCAGGCCTTAAGAGACTGTTGTCCTCCCAAAATGACAGGGCGATTCCGAGCTATAGGAGACTTGAAGACACTGCTGGTGAGGTTGGTAGGACTCCCGAAATTAATGGAAATTATGGTCCAAGTCCGTTTGAAAAGTGCGGCAGACAATCCAATGATTGATGGAGTCAGATTTGATCGAGTGAGACAGAATGCATGGCAGGCCTGAAGAGACTGTTGTCCTCCCAAAATGGATCCCCAGGCTCTGAGAGGAGATCCACTGGGAGAAAGTGAAAACCCGGCTGCCGACTTGGAGAAACATTTAAAGAAGTGCAGACCGGAAACAGAACAAAGCATGGAGACAACAGTTCTGAAATTCCATCATTGAGGTAATGCCCTCTCAAGTCAGGTCAGGACCGGAGGAGGTGGTGCTTCTGACATCATCAATGATCAACCAGGCACTTACAGATCATGTAGCTCATGCAGTTGGAAGGTTTCAAAAAGACAAAGAGAAACTGTCAGAACAGCAGAAGGAGGTGCAAAGGAAGCTGGCGCAAAAGCAGCTAGAAGAGCTTAAGAAGAAAGAAAAAGAGAAGGCGAGAAAGGCGTTTCTAGTAAAAACCGACAGTAATCGACACTGGCGTGAACCAAGTGTCGGCGCAAGGTGGGCTCCTATCCCATAGCCAGACGGGGGGCAGAAAGTCCCATTCCAGCAGGTGACATATTCGGGGCCGGGCAGATTTAAACAACAGCTTAAACAGAACTGCAGACTCCAAGTGTTCAGGGGGGGATGCAGAAATTATGTGCTGGGGATGCCAGCAACCAGGCCACGTTTTGTGGAATTGCCCTTATTGGACCGGGCCCTCTCTGCCCTACAGCGGGCCTAGCCTGCGGGAATCCCCAGTGGTCAATTCCCAGACATCTATCGGCCCAGCAGGAGCTGTTTACCCGTATGGGATGTGTTAGGGATGTCCTGAGAACCTCGGTGGGAAGGGGTACGACCCTGTAGTAGCATGGGAGGCTGTTCAAGAATCAGTAATACAAGTTAATATAGTAGGGCGGCAGTTACCGGTGATGATGGATACTGGAGCTACATACTCTTGTTTACAGCCGCGGTATGCCTCTCAACTTCCCGTGTCATGTAAATTTGTTAAGACTGTAGGGTCTCAGGGAAATCACAGATAACACGAATTACAGCCCCAGTAAGATTAGAAATGGAAGTTAGGGAGACAGATCTGCCAATATTAGTGTCTAAAGATACGCCAATTAACTTGTTAGGTAGGGATGCTTTAGTACAGTTAGACATAAGATTGGACTGCACACAGCAGGGCTTGGTCATAGAAAAGGCCAATTCACAAGTAGTGGTGCAAGAAGTTAAAGATGTTAATGTTTATTTGACAGGGGATGTAGCAGTGATATTCAAGACATTTGGGACATATGGGAAGCAGAAGTGTTGACGATGTTAACTAAAGCAAGATAACCTAAGTGTGAGCCGCACTGTCGAGTGATATTTGATGAGACTCAGTATGAGGTATTGGAGAGGCAGTAGCCACAGAAGTCACTGCTCCACAACACTTGAGAAGTGAAGCAATAGTATTAGGGGAACAGGGAGTGATCCTGCAAATAGATAGAAATGTGTTCCTGGAAAAGTGGTATAGATTACCAGGTGCTGCACCACATGTAATGTTACTGGTAAATAAATGATATATCAATCTAAAGACTTCTGACATATGGCGAGGCATGTAGTAACATTCAGGGAATGGCATATCCTCACGAAAGGGTTTGGGAATCTGGGGATTGGAGCTATATTAGAACCCTAGATGCAGCACCTTGACAGGGAATCTGGAAGGAAGTCAAGGTAACACTCCAGCGGAACATGTCAGTGACAGTGGAGGAAGGTGATCAATATGGTAATGAGCGACTGGATGCCTTATCAACCACATTGTGGTCACAACATGATACAGATGTGGGGAGTGTGAAATCAGCTAACCGAGTGGAAATAAGGTTGAAAGCAAGAGCTGGGACAGTAGAGATATTTCTGACGAATGAAGTTATCCTAAGGTTTTGTAAACCGTCGGAAGTAGTTTAGTCAATGGGTTTTCCTTCATTCAGAAAGTAGTTAATTTAGTGCTGCAGTCTTTGAGAATCAACCACAGGTTTGGGGGTGTGTGTTATCCCTAGTCAAAGGGTGTGGTAGAAAGGATTAATGGGACAATGAAAACCAAATTAAACATGATCTGCACAAACAGCAAACTTAATTTGGCGCAAGTGAGTTATTGCATGCTGATTAATCGCATGACCAACGTAATACTACATGAGATGCTCACAGGTGGACCTATGCAAGTGCCCAGGCGGTGAGGCCCATACGAACGGCCTAATTTGGAGCGGTTAAGCTTAGTTTTTATGCAAGAAATGCAGCAGCTAACTGACACATGAGACTATCCACCTGCAGGTGACACAAAGGGTATCGGCACCTGTCAGCGAGAAAGGACCAAATAGACCTGGGGATTGGGTGTACGTGCGGGTTTACAAAGACGCTGGAATGAGCAGAGGAGAGAGGGACCTTTCGTAGAGGCTGAGGCATCACCTACTGCCATCGAGGTGGAAGGAGTACACATATGATACCACCTTAATCATTGTACTGAAGCTCTCCCACAAGCACATACGGACTTTAACACTGAGGTAGGTGGAGCTGACGCCGAGGTACTTGGACACGGGCAGGGCAAACTAGTAATCATCAGTAGGGTTCCGAACAAGGTACAGGTCAATTTCTTGGGGATACTGATCATTCGAGAAATGATTGTAATGGAGATGTGAAGCGCAGTTCTCCTGACAGCGGGGATGGGGAAGACAAGATAACCCCCACTCTGATGCCAGGCGTGCACACTCAGATTAGAGACCATTAATTTGGCAGACCAGGACTAGTAATGCCAGGGTCACTTATGCTGGGACGCAAAGACGTATTAGCAGTGCAGACCTTGCTACCCTAACATGGGTACGCACCCGTGACAATCACTTGTATCAATGGAAAAAACGATACGGCCATAATGATGGCTAGACAGGATTGTTTCTTGTGTATAATGGCAACCCCTTCACACTATGTTGTCCCTATCTCTTATAACTCGAGCACCTGTACTCAATGGTGTTTGCAGCACTCTCGCCGAGCTCTAAACCTCGATGATTCATCAACTTAGAGGCAATCTATTGCCCGTTTTGGTGTCTCCTACTTCAGGCCTCTACGTTCTATCAGAAGGATGATGTGGGCAGGCAGCAATTCCAACGATGGTGTGTCCACCAGTAAGACGAATTACACGTTCCTTATGGTTGCTATCAGGATACGGGAAGGGTTGAGTTTTGAATGCTTTAAGCGAAATGGGTATTTTAAAGGTATTTGCGGGAATCCGATTGAATTAGAGATGGACACCACATTTGGGGCTGTTTTAAATTCTGAACAAGTCCCACTGGCAGATAGTTGGTGGCTGTTTGGTAAGAAATGAGGGTTGCACCCGACGCTGCCCGCTGACTGGAGTGGCAACTGTGCCCGTGTAATGCTCCTACACGAGGTCGTTATATTGGCACATGCGCAGTTTGATGCTACGTCACAGTCAGCTTTGCGCCAAACTAAGCGACGGTATGTTCCTGATTCAACGATTCGAATGATAGTAAACGAAAGCCAAGAGGTATTTCGAATGAGTTTAAGGCCCGGAATGAGATTGCCACGGGCTAGAAAGCTCTCATCCCCGTGATAGGGGTGAGCAAGAATACTGACTGGATTAACTACATTTATTACAACCAGCAGAGATTTATCAATTATACTGATGATGCACTTATTGTCTTGGGAGAACATTTGGAAACTACTACCAAAATGATATGGCAAAACAGACAGGACTTAGATTGGATACTGGCAGAAAAAGGCGGAGTCTGTGTGATGTGTGGGGAACATCGCTGCATCTTTATACCCAACAACATTCGCCCAACGGAATCTTTTACTAAAGCAATGGAAAAAGAAAAGAATCTAAGACGGGAGGTAAAAGACCATGTGGGGTTTGGTCATCTGGTTTTTGAGTGGCTAAATAATAAATTAGTCTTGGGGAGCATGGTTTGTCAAGATTGGACTTATTGCAGCTGCGGCTTTGCTTGTTGTTGTCTTGATTCTTTGTTGTGCTTTACCTTTTATTAAGTCCTTTTTAGTTCGCTTCACCAGACGGCAACTTGTGGTCATTTCAGCTACTGCAGGAAGTGCTTCCTTCTCTGATGGAACATCACCGCTCTATTATTGTGATCTAACCACCGCCACAGTGCAAGGAACATGTTCACGTGAGGATGTCGATGATATTTCAGAAGAATGTACGGGTCCTAGATTGTAAGGGATCTTGGGTCTTTCTTCCTGTTCTGGTTATTGGAGGACATGTTTTTGGCCGAAGGGACCCCAGGAATGGAGGAAGAACCCTTTAAGTTTCAAACTTCGAAAATTATTTAGTACGTGCTGCGACGTATTTTTTTGCATTGGAAACAAGAGAGGCTGAGCATATTGTCTTCTTTCTCTGGGTGAGACCAGTTGGTCTCAAAGGGGGGGAATATGGAAAATAATGAACACGAAAGCTTGGGAATTGTTAAAGCATGAAGACCACTGGTAATCGGTCTACTGTGGAAGGCAGGATGGGACAACCATAATGGAGCATTCTTACACCAATTAGCAGATGATTGTTAAGGCTGAAAGGTCACTATGTCGAGATGAGATAACACACGTCATAAAGCAGGTTTCTCTGTTAAGTATTATTTTGACAGGATTTGGGACATGACACCAAAATATCTACTTTATAGTTAGTAGAGTTAGCTTGAGACAGGAGACTATTGTAATAGATGGAATAGCTAAATATCTATAATGACAGGTTAGTCTGGAATTGAAGACCACTGTAGCACTGTTAACAATACATATCTAACCGTGACATTCGAATAACATTAAGTACAATGTACAACAAAGAGATAATGGGAATTAAAATCACTGTTTTGTTGTGTAGCTAGAGTGAAGTACTTTGATTAATATAGTTGGACATTATTTTTCAGATCAGATTACTTTCAGTGTGGAAACAGGCCCTTTGGCCCAACAAGTCCACATCGACCCGCCGAAGCACAACCCACCCAGACCCAATCCCCTACATTTACCCCTTAACCTAACACTACGGGCAATTTAGCACGGCCAATTCATCTCACCTGCACATTTTTGGACTGTGGGAGGAAACCGGAGCAACCGGAGGAAACCCAAGAATTCATGGGGAGAATGTGCAAACTCCACACAATCAGTCGCCTCAGCCGGGAATTAAACCCGGGTCTCTGGCGCTGTGAGGCAGCAGTGCCATCCTGCCGCCCACATGCTGACAAGCTAACAAAATCATGATAAAAAAAATTGAAGATCCACGCATCCTGAGCTTCGTGGGCAGTCGAGAATCTGCTTTCTCAGTGTCAAGGATTTTTGTTTGCAAATAAAAGACCTACTATTTGAAGAACTCTCTGCGTCTCCTGGTAGGTCTCTATATGTTTCTCCTCCACAGGAGCGAGCGAGCGTGCGTGGTAGAGACCGAGAAAAAGACTGAGACTGGGAGGTGCAGAGGAACAATGGATGGAGAGAGCGAGCGAACTCGTGAGACATGGCGGAGGGAGTGATTGAGCCTGAATGGGAGAGTGCAATCAAACAAATGAGACCTGGAGGGATTGCGGAATAGAGAGAGTGACACCGGCAGAGAGGGAGTGAGCAAGCCTTAGTGGGAGACAGCGAACAAATAGTGAGACTGGAACAGAAGGTACAAGCGAAACTGTTTGAGAGAGCGCGAGCAAACGACTGAGACCAAGATGGAGGGCGTGACCAAGACGGGCTGGTAAATTGTAAGCAGAAGAGTGAGACCGGGATAGAGGGAAGGAGGCAGCCTAGGTGGAAGTGAGTGAATGAAGGAGCAAGACTTGTTAAGAGAGAGAGAGCAAGACCAAGCAGGATGGAGCGAGTGAGCCTGGTGGGAGAGCGCGAGCGAACGTGTGAGACCTGGAGGCAGGTTAACGAAATTATATCAGAAGAAATATTCATTGAAGTAAAACTTTATCCTTGCTGCTGGTGGTTAGGACTTGGCGCTTTCACCGCCACAGTCTGGCTTCGATTCCCGATCAGGAAATCAGGCTTTAGTGTTCCTAATAATGACAACAGCAGAAACAGAGCAGTTCTGATAGGAATCCTTTCAATATCTCCGAGCAGTTACTTTCTACAAGAACATCGGAATCAGTGTCCCCTTGTCTTATGGAAGAAGAAGTTGTCTTGGCAGTCCCTGCTCAGTCGCAAAGTTCTCCCTTCATTCCCCTCTGATTCCGCTTCCCAAAGAGTTTGTATAATTACAGAAATCTGGAGCTTGTATTTTGGTATTTGTTTCGTTCCTGTTCCCAGGAGCCGCAGTACTTGGATCAGTGTGTTTGGGAAATGAAAAGGTGACTATGAGTAGCATAGGGGACTATTTCAGCTTCCCCTCCTCTGAGAGCACTGGGAGATTCACTCTGATGTTCCCAGTGACATTTATTGATGTGAGATAGTGAAAGGTTTGTCGTTCTTGCAGATGCGGAATGTTGGCCTCAACCCTGGTTTAGGCAATGAGAAAGATTAATTGTGAAGTACAAACAATCCAGATATGAACGCACAACGTATGACTTTTCAATCGGATGTATTCTTCATTGTGCGACTCCATACGGAGCTGGGAAAGGTGAATCAGTTTTGTTTGGAACAAGAACATTAATGTCCTAATGACCCAAATGCAGTAATACAGTTTGACACTTGGTTTGTCATTATGTTTGTAAGAATTTTGTTGTAAGTTGTCTGTGCGCATCTGTGTTGGAATCTACCCCATACCCCCAACGCAGAGCCAAATCATCTCTATCTGTCTCGTTGTGTCTGAAGGAGAGTCGAGAATATTTCCCGCATCCTCCCTGTGACATGCAGACTGGAATCAATCACCTCAGTTCAGAGCAGGATGGCTAAACGAGAAAGACAGAACATGAGAAGAGCGAGGCTCAAAGAATGACGTGCAGAAGGCCAGCATGACGGACTCAAAGGGAATGATAACCAAGTGGAAAGAGGAAGAAGAGGATTGAAGACAGCTAGAGAGCGCGTACAGAAGAGAGACAGAAAGTGTGCGGCTTATCAAACTCCTTTGTTGGCAATACTTTCTCATTGTGGTACGATCACTTTTCCTTCAGCCTGCACCACAGTGCTACGTTGGCTGCGGGTTTGCGGTTGAATGAGAGTGTGTCTCTCTGCAAGTCTGGAATCTTTGTGATCAAGCCGTGACAGGATAATGGTGTTAGGCAGCAGTGCACCACTCGGGGTTTTCATCATGTTAGAGCTCGCTGTCTGGGGCTACTGACTGGTCAGTAGTTTTCAGGTATATATGACGCTTTCCTGTCAAGTCTCTGTTGATACAACGCTGCAGGGCTGTAGTGTGCCCAGACACAAACTATTCGTTATGAGCTTTGAACAAAGAGCCGTATACTCGTGGGCTGCTGCTTCATTTACATTTCAATCTAACAGGAGAACCACCTCCTCCTCGCAAAGCAGGTGACTGTTGATTGAAAAAAGAAATATTTAGAACCAATAACAATCCATTTCCTCTCACAGACAGAATGAACTATATTCAACAGCAGGAGAGGAAACTGCAGACCCACGACCCATCTTCACATTAACAGTAAGGCTAAAGATAAATCGTGTCAGTAAAATCCATTGGTGGACAAACCTGAAAATCGCCCAATATTTGAATCCCAGAAACAGGTCGTCAAACTGAATAAAAGCTTTCTGAAAACATTTGTTTTCCGAATACAGTGAAGATCACATTGGATCTCCGCTATGTCTGTGTAGCGTCTTGCTCGGCTTTCATCTCAAAATGTCTTCAGATGCCCCCGACGCTGGGAATGCGAGCTTCTTCAAAAAAACCATCTCAGAAAACACAACATACCGTGCCGCATCTGCAGAGAAAAGACACAAAGTTCAGGTTTCAGCTTTATAATATTTCATCAGAGCTGAAATTGCTGCTGACCTGCTGATCATTTCCAGAACGTTTTGTTTGTCCTCCCTCAACTTCACAGTGGTGATGAGAAACATTCGCGGAGCAGTCTGCATGAGGAAATGTCAAGGTTGCAGTTACAGAGGAAAGTGCAGGTCGCTCTTTGACAGTTACTGAGGGAATTGATGAGATGTCTGCAGAACAAGGAAATTATATAATCCAGGATTGACATTGCCACCGTTTAGCGTTTTCTGCCGCCTTCGCTGTTATTGGGGACACAATGCCCAATCTCATCAAAAGAAAACCTCGAACCACAAGATGGAGAAGCATTAGCAGGCTGTTCTGCCCATCGCCTATGCTGATGGTAAATGTGAGTATATAACTACAAAGTAATACTTGCTGGGATGTTGCTCAAGTGTTCGGTCTGGTTTGTGTGCTTGAGTCAGCCTCGCGTGACTGTGGCTTATGAGGTGAAAAAAGGTGAACAAAATAACCACGGCATGTCTGCAGTAATCCTAAAGACACGGACATCTACTACAAACCAACCGACTCCCACAGCTACCTGGACTACACCTCCTCCCATCCTGCCCCCTGTAAAAACGCCATCCCTTTCTCCCAATTCCTTCGTCTCCGCCGCATCTGCTCCCAGGAGGACCAGTTCAAAATACGTACAACACAGATGGCCTCCTTCTTCAAGGACCGCAATTTCCCCCCCGACGTGGTCGACGGTGCCCTCCACCGCATCTCCTCCACTTCCCGCTCCCCCGCCCTTGAGCCCCGCCCCTCCAACCGCCACCAGGACAGAACCCCACTGGTCCTCACCTACCACCCCACCAATCTCCATGTACAGCGCATCATCCGCCGTCACTTCCGCCACCGAACCAACCCCACCAACCTGTGGCACAGCATTTCAACTCCCCCTCCCACTCCACCGAGGATATGCAGGTCATTGGACTCATCCACCGCCAATCCACAACAACGCGACGGTCGGAGGAGGAGCGTCTTATCTTCCGACTGGGAGCCCTCCAACCGCAGGGGATGAACTTGGACTTCACCAGTTTCTTCATCCCCCCTCCCCCCACCTTGTCTCAGCCGGATCCTTCCAGCCCGGCGCCGCCTTCCTGACCTGCAGTCTTCTTCTTGACCTCTCCGCCTCCATCCTACTCCGACCTATCACCCTCACCTTGACCTCTTTCCACCTATCACATATCCAACGCCCCTCCTCCAAGTCCCTCCTCCCTACCTTTTATCTTCTCCTGCTGAACACTCTCTGCTCATTCCTGAAGAAGGGCCTGTGCCCGAAACGTCGAATCTCCTGTTCCCTGGATGCTGCCTGACCTGCTGTGCTGTTCCAGCAATAAAGTTTCAACAGTAATCCTAAAGACAATTGTGGAAGAGCCTGACTGGGTAAGAGATATAATGTAGGCATAGTGCGATTGGTTATGCTAATGTAATGGGGATATGGTGTGGCTTTTAGATAAACACAAGCATTAGATTACTCTCGCTGTTCGGGGACTTCCAGGGATAACAACTCTGATGACCATAACTTCTGTTTGCAAATAAAGTATTTTCATCCTGAGGAATTATCTGTGTTTCCTGATTATTCTGATTGGCACATTCAACTACGACGACATTTACATTGGCACGATCGGGAAGAAACGGACCCGAAAGTGGCAGCGACATGAGGGCACATCCCAATCGGTCGGGTATACTCCTCAGCCCGACACTATAAATGTGGCTACCCGCTAAAAAGGTAAGTGTTTCAATGTTAATTCGGAAAAATTCCGCTGAGTGATGGAGGTCCTCGGGAACGCAGGGGTGTAGGAAAACTGGTGGTGGTTCTCTCAAATCCAACAGTCCATGAAGATAGATCATATATTGAGATTTGAGGAGAATCAGAGGATTGATCGAGATGACTGTGCATTGGGTTTAGTGGAAATGGAAAGTAGAAGTTGGCTCGAATTAAATTTCACGTGGTGTTAGAAATTCCCCATGTATATCGCCTCACAGGTGACAAGGGGCTGGACAGGCAAGGCAAAGGAAGTCACTGTGTATAACGCATCGCTGGTGGCGAGGGTTGAACAGACAGTGCAGGAAAAAGTCCTCGCATGTTCTGAGGGTAAAGTCCGAGAAGAGTGAGGGTCCATATGGGAAGAGCGAACGAGGACAGGGTGCATGTTATTAATTAGGTAGAACCAAGGAAGTTTAGGACTGAAGATCAATAAAGGATGATTATAAGTTGTGCATTTAGCGAATACTAATAATAATAATTCGCACTGCATTACCGGACTGATGAGACACTGGGGAGTGATATGTGAGAATAGGGACAATAGATTAGCTTCACTGAAATGCATGTCAGGATGAGTAAATGAGGCATAGTTGAAATATTGGGTAAAATATTCCCAGTCTCAAAACATGACATTGTGATGATCTCCAAGAAATAGAATAAAAAACTAAGAACTGCAAACCAATTGGCCAGAAGAAGCTATAAATATGTGTGCTGAAATGGGTGGATTAATTAAAAATCATAAATCAAAGGTGCTTCTAAAAAGTAAAACCTGGAAAGGGAACGGGAGTTAGAAATAATAAAAAAATTCAGACGGGGGAGCGAAAACTAAAACTGGTAAGAGCATAACAGGCGTCTTTTGGGAGCATGCAAGCTGCAAAAGAACAACAGAAGCGGCCAGTGGAAACTAAAGATACAAGTCTCCAGAGTTGCAGAAGGTAGACAAACCGCCTCTTTACTCTAACACAGAAAACACAAAGCAATGTCCTTTTATAAAGAGAACTGTGAAAACAGGAGGAGAGATTAAATGGGTTGAGGACGAGGAAAGGAAAGTTGAACCGAAGAAGAGAAGGGAGGAATTGAAGGGGCTAATCACGGAAAGGCAGCACAAGAGAGAATTGTTACAAGATGCAGTGGAAAACAACAAAACCAGAGGCGGAGAATTTGTAGGAAGAACTGTTGTGGAGAAATTGTGGAGAATCACCAGGAGACACAGAGAGTTGTTCAAGACGTTCTTGGGTCCCTTGGGCCAAAAACCTTTTCTCCAGTAACAAGACCAGGAAAAAAGGCCCAAGAACCCTCACAATCTAGGCCCAACGCGTTCTTCAGAAGTATTATCGATGTCCCAACGTGGAAATAATCCTTGCACCGTGGCAGTTGTCACATCATAATAGTAGAGCGGTGGGTATCCGTCAGAATAGTAAGCAAATCTGGGAGTAGCTGAAATGACAACAAGTTGCCGTCTTGTGCCGAGAACTGAAAACAATTAATAAAACGTAAAGCACAACAAAAGACGAAGGCGACAGCAAGTAAAACGGAACCAACAATAAGACCAATCTTGACACACTATGCTCCCCAAGACCCTAATAGAGAACATTTTACACAGAACATAGAAAATTACAGCGCAGTACAGGCCCTTCGGTCCTCGATGTTGTGCCGACCTGTCATAACAATCCGAAACCCATCTACCGTACACTATTCCATGTACTTGTCCAATAATGACTTAAATGTACTTAAAGTTGGTGAATCGACTACCGTTCCAGGCAAAGCATTCCATACCCTTACTACTCTCTGAGTAAAGAAACCTCTGACATCTGTCCTCTATCTATCACCGCTCAATGTAAAGCTATGCCCGCTCGTGCTCGCTGTCACCATTCTTGGAAGAAGACTCTCCCTGTCCACCCTATCGAACCCTCTGATTATCTTATATGTCTCTATTAAGTCACCTCTCAACCTTCATCTCTCGAACGAAAACAGCCTCAAGTCCCTCAGCCTTTCATCGTAAGAACTTTCCTCCATACCATGCAACATCCTAGTAAATCTCCTCTGCACCTTTTCCAAAGCTTCCACATCCTTCTTATAATGCAGTGACCAGAACTGTACACAATAATTCAAGTGCGGCCATACTAGCGTTTCGTACAGCTGTAGCATAACCTCATTCTTCCGGAACTCGATCCCTCTATTAATAAAAGTTAAAACACTGCATGCCTTCTTAACAACCCTGTCAACCTAGGTGGCGAATTTCAAGGATCTGTGTACCTGGACACCGAGACCTCTCTGCTCATCTACACTACCAAGAATCTTACCATTCGCCCAGTAATTTGTATTCTGGTTACTCCTACCAAAGTGAATCACCTCACACTTATCGTCGTTAAACTCCATTTGCCACCTCTCAGCCCAGCTCTGCAGCTTATCTATGTCTCTCTGTAACCTACAATATCCTTCGTTACTATCCACAACTCCACCGACCTTAGTGTCGTCTGCAAATTTACTAACATCCTTCTAGGCCCTCATCCAGGTCGTTTTTAAAAATGACGTCCAGCAGTGGACCCAACACCGACCCTTGCGGTACACCACTGGGAACTGGACTCCAGGATGCACATTTCCCATCAACCACCACCCTCTGTCTTCTTTTACTAAGCCAATTACTGATGCAAACTGCTATATCTCCCACAATCCCTTTCCTCCGCATTTTGTACAATAACCTACTGTGAGGAACGTTGTCGAAAGCCTTGCTGAAATCCATATATTCCACATCAACCGGTTTATTCTCATCTACCCGTTTGGTCACCTTCTCAAAGAACTAAATAAAGTGTGTGAGGCACGACTTAATCTTCACAAAACCGTGCTGACTATCCCTAATCAAATTATTCTTTTCGAGATGATTATAAATCCTATCTCTTATAACCGTTTCCAACACTTTACCAACAAGTAAAGTAAGGCTCACTGGTCTAAAATTACCAGGATTGTTTCTAGTCTATTCCTTGACCTCACTTGCCCTGTAATACTGTTCATTCTGTTATGTTCTTTGATAACGTTCTTCACTCTCCATTTTAACACCAATTTCAAAATCATTCACAAACTTGCTAACTACGCCTCCTATATTTTCATCCAAATTACCTTTAAAATGATGCACAACAGTGGAAACCCGTGGAACACCGTTGGTACAGGCCTGCAGTTTGAGCAGCAACACTTTATGAAACTATTTTGAATCCAGTTGTTGAATGGACCCTGATCCTGTGTGATGAAAGCTTATAAGACAATCTGAAATGCGGACTCTCGTCAAAGGCTTTGTTAAATTCACATAGACGACGTCTACTGATTCGCCTTGATCTATCACCTCGAAACATCAACCAGTTACTTGTGATATCATTTTCCATGCACAATACCATGATGACTATCGCTTATCAGTACTTGCCTTTCCAATTGCATGACGATCCTGTCTCTCAGAATCTCATAAAACAACGTACCTACCCCTGTCAACAATCAGACTGATCTGCAGTGGATGTGGATGATACAACAAATCTCAGGGAAGTGCCCAGTAATTTCAACCCTAGCTTCTCACAAGTTGCTGGGATGCATCTCATCCTGTCCAAAGGTTTTATTTACCTTTTTGCATTTTAAGACATCGAGCGCCTCTGGGTCTCCAATGTGAACTCTTTTCAAGACATAACTTTTATTTCCTCCAGTTCCACACTATCCATGGCTTTCTCCTCAGTAAATCCTAACGCAAAGTCCTTGTTTTGGATATCCCCCATCAAATGTGTTCCCATTTTATAGTCCATTAATCTTTAAGGAGCCTTATTATCTCCCTAGCTGATCTTCAGCCCTTCTTGATACTTGTCAAAGTGCTTAATGAAATTTCAGATATTACCTATATCGGCACTCTTGTCCCCCACACTTAATTATTCTGCCATTTTTGGCCACTCCAAAATATAAAATCTAACCGATTTAAAAACATTTGCTTTTTACAAAACTATGTGCATCCCATTGTTTATAAAGGCCCACTCATTGTTTAATATCATATCTTTCAGAATACATTCCAGCATGTTCCTGCTTTCTGGTCAGGCTAACGGGGTTTGGGTTCAGACTGGCAGTACAAAGGGCTTTGGAAGTCATTGTGTTTCAATCTGGAAAAGCAAGCAATAGAAAAAGCAGTCCAAATGCTTATTACAAAGGGAATGCAGTTTTATTCGGTGACAACATTCGATGCAAACGTCTGTACTCAATCCTGCGACTGATGAGGGTAAGTATGCCATGCGACTTCTTTTCAGTGCATCCTGGTCTGGTGTTATTTTCAGGGAGCTATGGATTTGCACTCAAGATCCCGCATATCAAGTTTACTAAGAGTCTGATCATTGCAGTGTACATTTCTCTTGCATGTGACTTCTCAAAATGCATCGTCTCACAATTGTCCCGATGAAATGCAATTTTCCATTTCTCTACCCAGCGTTCCAGCTACCTATATGCTGCTGCTCCTTTAACATCGTTCCTCACGATCCA
>NC_057717.1:64121772-64123451 GCF_004010195.1 Chiloscyllium plagiosum | reverse complement strand
GTATGACAATTCGACCATATGTGCTCACTTCAGTAAATTATGTCATTCCATCTGCCTTGCTACAAATACAGGGAGTGTTTCAGTGTTAGTGGGGATTTGTGGAATGAAGAGAGATTATCGATTTAACGAGGTGTTCGGACGTGGATGATGCGACGGATAGAGGATGGTTAAAAGCTCTAGAGAATGTTCACGGGAGAAATAGTTATCTTACTTGGGGGATTTTACAGAGATAGAGGGGCCGAGATTAGATTCCAGGGATATGGATGCATGTCGGGTTGTGGAGCGTTATTGGCGTTACATTGTTTCCATACCCTACTCATTCGGAGGAAAATAGCAAGTGGTAAATTTAACAACAGCTATGGTGTCTGGGGGCGATTATATGGATAGGAACTGTATAATGTTCTGGAGAATGTTACAGGAATAGGGTTGGTGGCGAAGTCTAGAAAATATTACAGGAATAAGGACGTTATGATGGATTGGGGAATGTTACACGCAAAAGGGACAATGATATGTATTGGAAAATTTTACGAGTTCGGGAGGGCGGTATGGACTGGAGTAAGTTAGAGATAACGATGATTTTATTATCTGGAAGATATTTCAGAGAGAGTGAGCGTTGTGCATGCTGTTAGATGTGACGTGATGGGGAGGATTGTTGGGACTGAAGGAGGTCACAGTCATAGAAAGGGTTATTAGAGATGGCAGTCGCTGATAAAAATCGGATGGGATTTAGGGAAAGTAGCTGTTAACAAACAAATGGAGATTTCAAAATATTCTCGGCGATAGAGAGGTCAACAGCAACTGAAGGAGTTCACACAGACAGGGAGGCTGTTTGCATTTTAAAGAGGGTACAGAAGTTGGGAGTATTGTAGGGACTGGATGAAATTATACTGATAGGGATGGTTTTAGAGACTGAACAATGTTAAGGAATAAAGAGGGTTGCGATGTTGAGTGTCAGGTTAGCACGTTAGAGGATCTGGGGTTGAAGGAGGTTTCACAGATAGCAATTTCTGGAAGGGCAACACAATAAAGGGGCTTGTATGTTTTGTCTACGGTAAATTCTCGAAGCTGAAATCAGGGAAAACGATTCCGTGGATACAGTGGTCGCCGTGTGTAGACAAGGAATCTGCACTCTGTTTCGTTTTTGCTTGCTAGTGTGTGAATTTGCCATATTTGCACAAATAGGGAGAGTATTTGTTGTCGGGAGAATTCGCAGAGATGGAGAGGATGGTAGGGGGTGCAAAACACGACGGAATGAAGAGGCTTATATCTATTTGATGGTGTACACAGGCAAGACAAATTCGGGGGATGGTCGCGGCTGAACATGATAGGGCGGGGCATAGAGTCTGATGATGTTTGAAGAATTGCGGAGGTTTGAAATCACTGCAGGGAGTCAGAAAAAGTGAGAGAGTTGTGCCGTCTAGTAGAGGTTGCACAGATCGGCACAGTAGTAGGGATCTGATAACATGGGACATGAAATTAGTGTTGGTGGGACTGAAGCTGGGAAGAGAGACAGACAGAACTGTCGGGGAATCTCGAGACACAGAGGGTTGTGGTGTCTGGTGGAGGTTCCACGGAGAGGGATGGTTGTAGGAGCTTAAAGATTGGCCAGATATAAGGTGGTTCTGACAATGACAGGGAGCGTTGAGATTCTGGATGCGGTCACGGTCACAGAAAATGTT
>NC_057717.1:64119567-64121316 GCF_004010195.1 Chiloscyllium plagiosum | reverse complement strand
GGTGATAGCGCCAATAAGGGCTTTGAGGCAGGATGAGTTGACAATGATAGGCTGGGTTTTTAGACTGCATGAGGCGAATGTCAGGGAGAGTAGTGGGACCGAATGTGATTACATTGATGGGAATTTGTATGGTGACAGTGAAAGGGAGAGGCGTGATGCTGGATGTGGTGACAGTGACAGAGAACGTTATCAGACTGGTTGAGATAACTGCGACAGGGAGGTTTGTGAGGCTAGATGAGCTGACATCGATAGAAAGGTTTGGAACTGTGATCGTTAGTTTTGTGAGGCTGGATGAGGTAACAGTGAGAAGGTGGGATGTGAGTCTGGATGACGTGACAATGACAGGAAGGTTTGAGAGGCTGGATGAGCCGACAGTGACAAGGAGGACTATGAGGTTGGATGAGGTTACAGTATTGGGCAGAATTGTGAGGCAGAATGAGGTGACTGTGCTATGGAGAGATGTGAGGCTGAATGAGATGTCAGTGACTGGGAAGGTTGTGAGATTGAATGAAGTTACAGTAATACGGTGGGTTGTGTGGCTGGCTGAGATGATAGTGATAGGGAGGGATAAGAGTCTGGCTGAGATGAAAATGACAGGCAGGTTGTGTGGATGAGGTGACAGTTGCAGATACGGAAGTGTTGCTGGATCAGATAACAGTGATAAGGAGGTTTGTGATGATGGATGAGATGACAGTACAGGGAGGGTTGTGCAGGTGAGATGACAGTGACTGGGAGTGTTGTGAGGTTGGATGAGATGACAGTGAGAGGGAATTCATGTGGATGAGATGACAATGACAGATACAGTTGTGGGGCTGGATGAGATAACAGTGACAACGAGCGTGATGAGGCTGAATCAGGTGACAGTGATAGGGAATGTCATGAGTCTGGATCGTTTGACAGTCATCGGGAGGGTTGGGTGGATGGTGTGACATTGAGAGCCGGTTTATGAGGTTGACTGCGATGATAGTAACAGGGTGGTTTGTGAGGCTCGATGAGATGACAGTGATAGTGAGGGGCATGAGGCAGGATGGGATGTGAGTGACAAGGAGGGTAGTCAGCCTGGATGAGATGAAAGTGACAGGGTGGACTGAGAGGCTGGATGACATGACAGCGAAATGGCGTTAGTGTGGATGAGGTGACAGAGACAGATGCGTTTGTGAGGCTGGAGGAGATGAGAATGACAGGGAGGGTGTGTGGATGACCTGACAGTAACAGATGCGTTTGTGAGGTTGGATGAGATGAGAGTGATGGGGAGAGTCCTGAGTCTGGATGAATTTACAGTGAGATGGAGGTTTGTGTTGATGAGGTTACATGGTAGGAAGGATTTTGAGGTTGCATAAGTTTACATTGTTAGGGATAGATGTGAGGCTGAATGAGGTGTCTGAAAGAGTTGTGAGGCGAGATGTGGTAGCAGTGACAGGGAGGCTTGTGAAGCTGGATGTGATGACAGTGACAGGGAGGTTGTGAGGCTGGTTGTGGTACAGCGATAGGGAGTCTCGTGAGGCTCGATAAGGTCACAGTGACAGGGAGAGTTGTGAGGCTAGATGAGATAACTGTGACAGGGAGGTTTGTGAGGCTAGAAGTGCTGACATCGATAGAAATGTTTGTGACTGTGACTGGGAGATTTGTGAGACCTGATGGTCCAACCACTCCATAATGCCCATAAATTCAACTAAACCCGTCCGAATCGCCTGTGTTTGGTCAAAGTCCCTCAAACGTTTCTGATTCATGCACCTGTCCAAATATATT
>NC_057717.1:64117948-64119127 GCF_004010195.1 Chiloscyllium plagiosum | reverse complement strand
AAATTGGGTCAAGGATAATCCAAATATAGTCTAAGAAAACACAAAAGTAGATAAATCTCCAGAACATGCTATAATGTATCTGAATGCATTGTGGGATATCAGGGTAGAAATCGCAGGGCTCCTTGCCTGATGACTGCGAAGTGGCATGTGTTTTATTTATTTTTAAGAAGCGATCTAAATTAGAAGCCTGGGAATTATAGATCTGTGATTCGATGTTGAGCAAGTCTTTTGAGGTGATTATGAAGGATAGGATTTGCATGCATTTGGAGAGGCATGGAATTATTGTGGATAGTCAGCATGGTTTTGTTAGAGGGTGTCTCACAAATTTGTTTGAGTTTTTTTGATGGGGTAACCAAGAGGCCTGAGGAGGGCACAGTGGAATATATTGTTTATTTGCAACTTAGTAAAGCGTTTGACCAAATTCCGCATCGTCGACAAATGGGTAATCTTGAGGCACATGGGACTCAGGGTGAGCTTGTCAATTTGCATACAGACAGCAATGGTTGAGGGTTGTTTTTCAGACTGAATGTCTATAAACAGAAGCACCGGTAATTGTCCTTGGAGCTGAGAAGGTTGAGGAGTGATATCGATTCTGTGTAAATTTGAATCCAACATCTTTAATTTTCAGAGAGAGAGAAATTATTCGCATTTTTAAATTTTGTATTAACCCCTCTCAGGTAATTAGCAAATAATGCAGTTGTGAAAATGTGAAGATTATGTTACTCTGTAAGTTGTGAGCATTTTTCCCAGTCTGAACAGCAGCTGGGTGCAGATTCAGCAGTTATTCTCAAAAATGATTTGAATGTTAAATTTTTAAGGAAAATTTTAGGGCTTTGGAAAATGCAGGGGATTTGGGACAGATTTGCAGCATCTCCAGAGGGAGCGAGTACAGACCCAATGTACAGAATAGCCCCATCATCTTTGATCTGTGATACTGCCCCATTCACTGTGAACGATGAAGACCAGCCCAGGGCAGAGTGAGGGAAGGTCCGGCCACTCAACTCACAATAGCACCCGACTGATTGACGGCTGCGGTCAAGATTAGAGTGGTGCTGGAAAAGCACAGCTAGTCGGGCAGTATGCGAGGAGCAGGAAAATTCAGGCAGGGGCCCTTTATCATGAATGAGGCTGGGAGCCTCCGGGGTGGAGAGTTAAATGGGAGTGGAGTGGGGCTGGGGA
>NC_057717.1:64109277-64115819 GCF_004010195.1 Chiloscyllium plagiosum | reverse complement strand
CCCCCTCGATCTCTTCATTTCCAACTGTCTAACCTTTCTACCTCCTTCCCCCACTCCAACCTCTCACCCTTACAACACGCAGCCCTCCACTCCCTCGGCACCAATTCCAACCTCGCTGGAAAAAGGGAGTGAAGTGGTAGTATGGCGCACTGACCTCTACACCGCGGAAGCAAGGCGCCAACTCGAAGACACCTCGTCATGCCGCTTCCTCAACCATGATCTCATCCCCATTACCTAATCATTAATTCCAAGACCATACATAACCTCATATTTTGGAAACTCTCCCCCATCCTATTCTATCTCCGTCCCAAGATTCACAAGCCCATCTAATCCGACCGACTCATTGTCTCAGCCTGCTCCTGCCCTACTGAAATCATCTCCACCTACTTCGATACTGTCGAATCCCCTCCGTCGCCGAACTCCCCACATATGCTCGAGACACAACCCATGCCCTTTACCTCGTTCTAGACTTCCGTTTCCCCAGCATCCAATGCCTCATCTTCACCATGGATTCCCAATACCTCTACACCTTCATCCGCCATGGCTATTTTCCAAGTCCACCGTTTCATTCTCTCCTGACGTCCCCACCAGTACCCTTCCACTGATAGTCTTATTCGTTTGGCTGAACTCGTCCTCACTCTTCACAATTCCTCTTCGAAAACTCGTACTTCCTCCAGATGAAAGGGGCAGCCATGGGCACCTGCAAGGGCCCCATCTATGCCTGCCTTTTTGTTGGCTATGTAGAATGTTCCATTTTCCGTAGTTACATCGGCACCTCTTCCCACCTCTTCTTCTGCCCTATTGATGAATGCAGTGGCGACACCCCATGATCCCCCGAGGAGTTTGAGCAGTTGATCAACTTCACCAACAGATTTCAGCCAGATCTTATATTCAGCTGAATCATATCTGACATTTACCTCCCCTTCCTAGGCCTTTCCAGCTCCTTCAACGATGATCTACTCAACACTGACAATTTTTCAAACACATCAACTCCCACAGATACCTGGATTACACCTGTTCCCACCCTAACTCCTGCAAAAATGCTATCCCGTATTCCAATTCCTCCAGCTCTGTCGTATCTGCTCCGAGGAGAACCAGTTCCAGCACAGAACACACTATATGTACTCTTTCTTGAAAGACTGTAGATACCCCTCACGTCGTTGAAGATACCCTCCAATGCATCTAATCCATTTCACGCACCTCCGCCCTAAAAGCCCACCCCTCCAACAGCAACAAGGAAGAATCCGATGCTCCTCACCTTCCACCACACCAAAGACCGCGTGGAGGATCCCAGGATATAGGAGAGTTCTGGAGGTCAAATTATTGAATTCGGCATAGAGCCCAAAGAGCTGCATTATCCCAAAGTGGAAAATGAGGTGGTGTTCTTACAACTTGTGTCAAAATTTCGCGCTGGAAAAGCAGATCAGGTCAGGCAGCATCCGAGGTGCAGGAGAATTGCTATTTTGGGTATAGGCTCTTCTTCAGGAATATCGAATATGGGGAAGAGGGCTGAGAGGTAAATAGGAGGGGGGCATGTATCTGTGGGGAAGGTAGCTAGGGAGATGATTAGTAGATGCAGGTGTAGGGACAATGGTGATAGGTCGGACAGGTTGGTGGACCGAATACGTGGGAAGGAAATTGGACAGGGACGGCAGTTCAAAAGGGCGGTGCCGAGTATCATATTTGGATCTGGGACAAGACTGGTGGGAGGGGTGGTGATAAGGAAAGTTGAGAAATTGACGTTGATATCGTGTGGTCAGAATGTCCCAAGGCGGAAAGTATGGTGATCTTCCTCCTGGCGCCGGGGGGCTTGGACGTGGCGGTGGAGGAGTCCCAGGACTAGCACGTCTTTGGCGAAGTGAGAGGGTGAGTTTAACTGATCAGCCACAGGGAGTTGAGGTTGTTTGGTTCATGTGCCCTCGAGATGATCTCTGAAATATTCCAGGAGTTGGTGTCCCATCTCCCCAATGTAGAGAAGACCATATTCAGAGCAAATAACATAATATTGTTTGGTTTAGCAGATGTGATATGATCCTTTGGGGCCATGGATGGATATGTGGGTGGACGTGTGGGCACATGTTTCACATCTCTTGCGGGAGCAAGGGAATGTGCTGTGTATGGAGTTTGGATTGGTGGAGGTTGTGGGCCGAGCGATGGAGTCATGGAGGGAATGTTCTCTGCGGAATGCTCAAAGGGGTGGGGAGGGAAATATATTTTTGGTGCTGGGGTCTGATTTTAGGTGTTTGAAATGGCGCTGGTCGATACATTGCATCGAGAGGTTGACGCGGTGGAAGATGAGGAATAGGGGGCTTAATTGGATTACCTACGGTATGAAACAGATCCTTCAGTCCAACAAGTCCGCACGGACACTCTGAAGAGTAACCCACCCAGACCCATTCTTCTACATTTACCCCTGACTAACGCACCTAACACGATGGGCAATTTATCATGGCCAATTCATCTTACCTGCACATCATGAGACTGTGGGAGGAAACATGAGCACCCGGAGGAAACCCAAACAGACACTGGGAGATTCTGCAAACTGCACCCAGTCACCCCAGGTGGGAGTTGAAGCCAGGTCTCGGGCGCTGTGAGGCAGCAGTGGTAACCATTGAGCCACTATGCTGCCTTTTGCGTTAATAACTGTTGCGGTTGGACGGATGGGTTTCAAGGGTAAAGTGCTGAAAATGGAGGAGATGCACTCGAGGGCATTGTTGACCACATGGGAGGTGGAAATTGCGGTTCTTGAAATAGGAGACTCTTTGGTATGTTCGGGAGTATTCTGTAAGCTTCCATCGAGCTTCAATGTAACACTGCAGTAATCATGAGACAGAGATGCTGTCCAGTAAACAGACTCGTGGCAGGCAACGTGAAGCTCAGTTTGTTTTGCAGGCCTAACGTCGATCAACAGTTGCCATTTCCACCAACTTCACGGAGATATTGGCAGATGGCGGCACGGTGGCACAGTGGTTAGCACTGCTGCCTCACACGCCAGAGACCCGGGTTCAATTCCCGACTCAGGCGACTGACTGTGTGGAGTTTGCACATTCTCCCCGTGTCTGCGTGGGTTTCCTCTGGGTGCTCCGGTTTCTTCCCACAGTCCAAAGATGTACAGGTCAGGTGAATTGGCCGTGCTAAATTGCCCATAGTGTTAGGTCAAGGGTTAAATGTAGGGGAATAGGTGGGTTGCGCTTCGGCGGGTGGGTGTGAACTTGTTGATCCGAAGGACCTGTTTCCATACTGTAAGTAATCTAAAAAAAAAGTAGGTTCCTGTCGACTCCATTAACAGTTATTCATCCTCCCAGCCAGATCGTTATGCACTCCCTTGTCCTTCCAAATATCCCGGTCTCTCTGTGCGTTCTGTCCCGATCTATCGTTTGCTCTTTATCTCCTCTCTCCTCCAGTTTAAAGATCTGCAGGTCAAGTGAATTGGCAATGGTAATTTGTGATAGTGTTCAGGGATATGTAGGTGAGGAGAATTCGTCAGGGGAAATGCAGAGTAACGGAGTAGTGGGATATTAGTCGGAGAGTCAGTGTGGAGTTGCTGAGCCAAAGGGTGTGTTTCCACGTTGTAGGGATTCTGTAGCGATTCCACTTTTCCCAGCTGCCGTCATTTCTAAGGGAGGGTCACTGGACCTGAAACATTAACTCTGATTTCTGTTCCCAGATGTTCAGACCTGCTCAGCCTTCCCAGAAACTTCAGTTTGTTGTTCCTTATTGTCACCATATGCACACCTTCCGGATTTACGTCAGACAGAGGGAGAATCCCGCCACTGACCTCACAATTAGACCCAGGTAATTGATGGCAGCTTTGGGTCATGATGAGGACGAGGTGTGGCTGCCAACCAAGCTGAAGCGCCTCGTCCTACAAACAATGGGTGTGCAAGGCGGGCGTGGATAGCGACACAACACCTGCGCAGTGTCATGTGACTGGAGACCACAGTGAGTGCGGTGGTAGTAGACGGGTAAGGGGGTTTGACAGTGGAAAGCAGAGAAAATGGAGTCAATTTGGACTCGTAAATTTTATATGCAACTAGAATAGTTCGCTAGTCCGGTATTAGGAACTCTCAGTCCCATGGTTTCAGGAAATGGGAAAAAGACCGTAGGCCTCCTGTAGTGCGAGGCCCGAGTAATGTCCGCAATCTTTGTGGGGAGAAGTTACCACGAGGCACATGTGCATGTGCACTTCCTGGCTGGTGGCGGGAATTTTGAGGAGGAGCATTTACGCAGCAAACTGAGATCAAGAGAAATATTTGTCTTAAGTATTCATCGTGCAGTGATTGCATCTATTTTTGTGAACTCATTCTACATGATATTAATTGTGAACAGTTGAGACCGGGATCTCAAGAATATGTTTTTACAATCAGCAGAATCATCAGGATCCGAATATCATTGGCATTTAACTGTGGAAGAGAAAGTTTGGTATGTTCGGTGTGTGGAAAATATCTCCAATACTTTTGAAAAGTGAAAAGATGTTCAAATTATATTTTAGGTCACCCTTTTAGTATGTCCTCAGTTGTGGGTCCTGCAGCTGAGGAAGGAGATACTGGTCTGAGA
Source organism: Chiloscyllium plagiosum (assembly GCF_004010195.1). Taxonomy (NCBI): domain Eukaryota; kingdom Metazoa; phylum Chordata; class Chondrichthyes; order Orectolobiformes; family Hemiscylliidae; genus Chiloscyllium; species Chiloscyllium plagiosum. The sequence continues at coordinate 64,111,262 of NC_057717.1, read as the reverse complement.
GGGAACGCAGATTCGTCCAACTTACACCTCGTCTATTTGTCCGAACTATCATATTTACTCGCAATCACCCTGTTAATGATTTTATGCAGTGAACTCGTCATTCTAAATTACCTGCAAACTTCCTTTTAAAATTCCTTATTGCCTCGATTACAACACATTTTTAGGAATTATGAAGTCCATGTTGACTCTCGGGTTACAAACGGCTGAATTAAAAGACGAGATGCTGTTCCCTGAGATCCCATTGAGATACATTGGAAGAGTACAGGAGGCTGAGGTCAGTATCGGTGCTGGAATCCAAAGGGGATAGGCAGGAGGCTGGAAGAACACAGCAAGCCAGGCAGCATCTGGAAGTTGCAGAAAGCAGTCCTGAATAAGGTTTCCAATGGAAACGTCGACTTCTCCAACTCCTGGTGCTGCCAGGCTTTCTGTGTTCTTCCAACATCCCGCCTGTCTACATCAGTGTAGGTGTGAGCAGAGAATTAAGTGATACTGTGTGTTGCTTGGGTCAATGAGAGTGCTGTGGATATTGGCTAAAAACACAAATTGAGTAGAGACAGGAGAAGGTGAAATTGAAACTCAATTTTATTTCGGGATTTTCAAAAAGTCAGACTGTCCCAATGGACACCGCCAATTTATGAGTGATACTTGTAGATTATTGTTAACAGTTTTTGCAATATAATATATTAGCTGAAGTAAAGATCGGGGCTTTTGATTAACATAGACATTTTTGAAATTAAGGAAGATAGCCGGCACATTTAAATTCTATTAATGGACTTAACTAGGTCGATTTAGAGAGAAGACATGACAGGAGACCTCTGACTTGTGGTGTGCTCCTTGTCCACAATGTATCCCTGACAGCTATGTGTGCAGGAAGTGTGTCCATCTGAAGCGACTGGGGGAATGTTTTTTCATCCGTAGTTGTGGAGTCATTGTGAAGCATACGCAATACAGAGAATGTTATGGACTGTATGTTTACGATTTGGTCATAGTGGAGGTGAGTGTTACACAGGCAGAAAGTGCATGGGTGACCATCAGACCAAGTAAATGGCTCACGAAGGATCATCCCCTTCTCAAACAGATATCTCACTTTTGATTTTGGTTGGAGGGGAAATGGGTGGGGTGGCCTCTCAGGCGAAATCAATAACAGCCAGATTCATGACGTCACTGGTAGCTCTGCTGCCCAGAAGGGGTGGATTTGGAGTGGCAAGTCAATAGTGACAGGAGATTCAGTAGTCAGGAGGACAGACAGGCCCTTCTGTGGCCTGGATGCTATGTTAACTCCTTGGTACCAGGGTCCTGGATAACATGGAGCAGCGGCAGGACATTCTGGAGCTGGTGAGTAAACAGCCAGTGGTTGTGTCCCAACGACATCGTTAAATAAAGGGACGGGGGCCTGAAAGTTGAATATATGGAGATTAGAGATACATTATAACTTAGCTCTAAAATGTAATAATGTCAGGATAGATCAGCTGGATGTGTGGCTGGAAAAATGGTACACCGCAGATGGGTTTAGATACAACAAACATTGGAACCGTTTGTGGGTTGTATGGGACCTGTGCAATACTGAGTCGTTGCCCCTGGGCAGAGCTGGGACAGTTAATCTTTTAGCGGCTTTTGCCAGTTCCGTTTGTGAGGTGTTAAACTAGTCTGGCGGGGGGTGGGGACCAAAGAATAGGCTTAAATGAGTCAGATTCAGGTAAGGAAATGGGACGTTGAATATTAGTTAGTGATATAGTAAGCGACTCAGAAAGCCAAAAAAAAGAAGGTTTGAACAAGGATTAAGTCTTTTTGCATGCATCAGACCTGACATCCCAGGAATCAGAGTCAAGGAATATGGAGTTGGAAAACTGCAGCAGTTCAGACAGCATCTGAAGAGCAGGGAAGGTGACGTTTCAGGTCTGGACACAATGTCAGTCCTGATGAACAGTCCTGACCTGAAATGCCTGACATGCTGCACCTTTCCAACTCCACATTTTGTCAATTCT